>NC_068415.1:8292801-8450301 GCF_023724105.1 Carassius gibelio
CTTCTGTAAATGGATACTAAAATAAGCTTGCAACTCACATAGCACCACCTTAAAGCTGACATTTGGTTCCTGCTTGTTTTAACTGCTCCGGCGGTGATGTATAGTTTGGTGGCACTTGGGTAATTGCTGTAGTCAAGCTCCATTTTCACATAAACATCTTAACTGTACGCATTTAGCTTAAATGAGCTGCTGTCAAAAGTGTGAGTTACCAAAGTGGCCACATTCTCCCATGAAGCCGCACTCATGGGACCACCACTTGCGATGCGAAAGAGAATCAACATACATGTGCTTATCTAGCAGTTCCCAAGCTGATGGTACAGAATAGCTTCTCTTTTACTGGTGGAACAAACTGGATTAGTTTTGCCGCAGCCTTGATACATCCCTCTCTGTTATATCTTCTCCAACACATGGCTTTCCTTCCAGAGAGAGACGACATCTGAATAGTTTATATAATGTGTTTTATAGTCAGATGCAATGGATGTGTGCATCTGTAAATGGCTGCTAAGTGCTCAAGCAACCATCCTGTTGGAATTCCCCTTCAGAAATAGATTCATATTTGTCCCTGAGATGAAGCACATGCAGCAGGAGGTATTAGATGCATTATTTCTTGCATACACTAATTTCCTGATTTACTGGCTGATAGGGAGCGTAATGTGTGCAGGGATTATGGCCCGTTTATGATGCCATGCATGCAATAATGCAAGACTGAATTGTCTTATAAAAGACAAGCATATAACTCTTCAGTTGATTTATCCCTTCCCTTCAGAGAGAATGCCATCAATGCAATTAGGCCTAGTTTCTTTTAGAAGAGAAGAAAGGATACTGCCGTTGATGTGCTTAGCATTTTCCTGCACAATTAAAAATTGCTTATGGTAAAAAAGCATGATTAACTGTTCATTGATTTTTGTGGTAATGCATATTAAGCAAATTTTTTGTCAATATTGAATGAAATGAGAGGAACATACCATGCATGAACTTTTATTGGTCACATAAATTTAATAGCTGGGCTCTGTACTGCATTTTAATTGCATACACTTTGCCATTTGTTTCACTGCTGCGCCTGGCCTGTAACAACATTTATTCTCCACAGTGCAACACTATAATTCGAACTCAACAATAGCCCAGTGCAACCAAAAAGCCATTTTCAAATGTAGTTAAGGTAAGGAGTATACTGGATGTAATTTGAGCTATGCTTTTGAAAAGATATCAGTTTAAATGCAACAGTATGGATTGAAACTCTATATATACACACACTCACCGGTCACTTTATTAGGTACACCTGTACAATTGCTTGGTAACACAAATTGCTAATCAGCCAATCACATGGCAGCAACTCGATGCATTTCGCCATCTAGATGTGGTGAAGGTTCAAACCGAGCATTAGATTGGGCAAGAAAGGAGATTTAAGTGACTTTGAACGTGGAATGGTTTGTTGGTGCTAGTCGGGCTCGGGCTGGTCTGAGTATTTCAAAAACTGCTGATCTGCTGAGATTTTCACACACAACCATCTCTAGGGTTTACAGAGAATGGTCCAAAAAAGAGAAAATATCCAGCGGCAGTTGTGTGGATGGAAAGCCTTGTTGATGTCAGAGGTCAGAGGAGAATGGGCAGACTGGTTAGAGATAATAGAAAGGTAACAGTAACTCAAATAACCCCTCGTTACAACCAAGGTAGAAAAGCATCTCTGAACGCACAACACATCAAACCCTGAAGTAGATGGGCTACAGCAACAGAAGACCACACCGGGTGCTGCTCCTGTCAGCTAAGAACAGAAAGCAGAGGCTACAATTCGCTCGAGCTCACCAAAATTGGACAATAGAAGATTGGAAAAACGTTGCCTAGTCTGATGAGTCTCAATTTCAGCTTTTTCGACATTTAAATGGTATAGGGTCAGAATTTGGCATAAAAAAAGAACATGAAAAAATTGAACCGTCCTGTCTTGTCTCAATGGTTCAGGCTGATGGTGGTGGTGTAATGGTGTGGGGGATATTTTCTTGGCACACTTTGGGACACTTAGTACCAACTGAGCATTGTTTAAACACCACAGCCTACCTGAGTATTGTTGCTGACCATGTCCATCCCTTTATGACTACAGTTTACCCACCTTCTGATGACTACTTCCAGCAGGATAATGCACCAAATCACAAAGCTCAATTCATCTCAGACTGGTTTCCTGAACATGACAATGAGTTCACTTTACTCAAATGGCCTCCACAGTCACCAGATCTCAATACAATAGAGCAGCTTTGGGATGTGGTGTGTGCAGCGAACATATCTGGAGGAACTGCATGTCTAGTTGTCATATGTCTAGTTATGTATTTTCCTAGTCACTAACTACTAGTTACCATTTTTTCCTGTTTTTATTCCATAAACAAAAATAGCACTTAAAAAATCTACTGCAAAACCACAGTACAGTAAATTAGTATTTATGAATTAATTGGTTAAATAAATAATTAAATGACTCACTCCTGAAAAAGTTTTTTTTTTTTGAATGAATCCTGTTTTTGAGTGAATGGTTACATTTAAAATGCAATCACTTATAAAGTCAGTCACTTGTTGCCATCTACTGGCATGATGTCTTATAAGATAATATATTGTATAATTTAGGAAAATAATTTAATAGTATGCACAGGCTTCATTGACCACATTACCAAATTAAAATCATGCAAGTATGTAAAATGGATTGATTCATTCTACTGTGAAAACCTTAGAAATTCGCTGGCTAAATAATCACAACATAAGCCATCTGTTTTCAGCATCTGGGTTCATGACATTCAGAGATGTTTATTTATAATCTTAGTTAATGCATTTGTGAAAATGTATATGGCACAGAAAGTAATGCAGCCTTGATGAACATTGTCTGTGTTTTTATTCTGCTGCTGGGATAAATGACTTCTCATTTGTGATTCTTCTAACAAGCACTTCTGCTGCATAAGTACAATTACCATTTTTGTAATTCTGAATTCTGTGTAAAATAACAAAAATATCTGTTAACATAAAGCTGTGTTGAATAGTCTGCAAAGGAAATTTTGTCCTATTCAATAAGAACTTCAATAAGAAAAATGTACAGTATAGACTGTAGTGGTCAATGTACCAATGCATAAATCACCCCTGAAGTAAAACTACTGATAGGACAGCTCTGCAGTAGTCGTATGTCTTAATTTGAGACCAAAAAGTGGGTCGTCATGTATTATTGATGCACTCAGGGGAGCTGTGATTTCAAGAGCTGTTGATTTGAGGCCACTTCTCCACAAAAACATTTGAATCATTTATCTGTTTTATCTGATTTGAAGACTGGATTTTTCTCAGAGCAACATCAAAGATTTAGAGCTGGAAGGTTCTGATGGCTTAGAAAGAATGCCAAATGAGAAAATTTTCAAATGAAAAAAAGCTTAGAGTCATACATTGCGCCGTCCTCCAGATAGCCCATGACGTAAGAGTAACATAACCACCTCTGAGCCATAGTTTTTTTTTCCATCTCATCCTCTCTTTGGCCATGCTTTGAACAGTCTCTTGTATCTCAGAGACCATTTGAAGAACCCATTGGAAATTCATTGAAAAGAGAATGGCAAATACAGCTGTCTACAGATTCTTATGTTTGCAGGGGATTTTTGCACACAGACATGCATTCAGTAGTGGCCTGAAGAAAAAGTGATTTTGGAATCCAGAATGCTTTATCCAGGCATAGTCTCCCAATGTGGCCAGTTAAATGCAACATATATACTGTCCTGGATGCACCAATACACACAACAATATAAAATTGGGTTATGCACCATAAAAAAAAGAGAATGGCTCTTAAAATGTTTTGTATTTGAACGTACTATGAGAAAGAGGAATTAAAATGAGCAGAAATTCAAATAAATATGTGAAGAACACTTTGCATTTATTAATCTCAGTTAACTACATTATCCATATCAAAAGTCGCATCTGTTAATATTATTTAATGCACCTCAGTTGACTTACAATGAACAGTTGTATTATTAACTAACATTAACAAAGATTCATAAATAATGTAACCAGTGTATTGATTATTGTTAGATGTATTAGCCATCAATAGCTATAGAACCTTATTATAAAGTGTTACCAGTTTAACTGTAAATAAACTAAATACTAAATACAACTTATGTACATTTCTTTTAAATATGCATATATGTCAACTATCCAATTAGGCGTTTTATATTCATTATGTCCAACTCTCTATTTTACCTTTTTACAAGCTAAGAAACAGGAGATAAAGTTTCAATCAGCCAATAAAAAGAGAAATACTTGACATATGGATAACAATGTTGGATGCGATCTAATTTTGTCCTTGACTTAGCAGCTCGGCAAGACTGCGAAGACGCATTAACATATTCCTCATTTTAATGAGAAAACGACAGATGGCGGCCCATCATTGTGCTACTCAACACTTTCACTAGGACTTTGCGGCGGAGGCGTATTATCTGGAACAGAGGAAAAACCCTTCTGTTTAAGAATAGTTCACATTTGGAGTGCATCATCAGTATTCATAAGGGCCAGTTTGTGTTTCCCGAGAAGTTTGTGTTTGTCGCTTTCCCAGCCAGACAAATGCGCTCAATATTTAGCTACATTGGTCACTGTTACAAAGCTTGCCTTCCATAATAACTCTTAACATCACATAGGAATGCCTTTCCTCTTCATGTGCTTTGTCTCCCATAGATGGAAACTTCTTTGAAATGTATAGATTAGTATAACATTTGGATAGCAATCACTTTTTTTACACCTGCATT
This sequence comes from Carassius gibelio, assembly GCF_023724105.1. Lineage (NCBI taxonomy): Eukaryota > Metazoa > Chordata > Actinopteri > Cypriniformes > Cyprinidae > Carassius > Carassius gibelio. The sequence continues at coordinate 8,297,550 of NC_068415.1, forward strand.
TCTGTTTTATCAGTAAAGCAACAGGCATTAGGGTTTTAGTGCAAACATAGCAATATAATAACCCCTAAGACAGCCAATCATTTTATGCTAAATTATTCAAGCTAAAATAAAGCTTCAAAACACTCAGATTATTCACTTAAGTGCAGAGAAACATCTGATGTATTGTATTACTCATCAGACGTTCAAATCCATTTCTTCCTTCCAGTGGAACTGCAAGAACACTTCATTTGCATTTACAGGATGTTTGTGTGAGAATATTTCAAATATGCATGTCACACATCCTTGCATAGAATAGAGTGATCACACTTATTTGCATATATACAGTATAGTTATTCTTGTATTCAGAGGTGTCATGCACCTAGTTTGTGGGAGAGCAGAAATGGTAGTCTTGGCTCACTTGGTGTCATAGGTGAGATGAGACATGACTAAAGAAACCAACCATACAAACAAACAAACTTGCAGCTGAACTTGTCAGTCAATGTTCATGAATTTTCTTTGTGTGGAAAAGAGCATGTTCAGTATGTAAAAAAAGGAAACACTATATCAGTTGCATTATCGGTTTTTGTTATAATTACTAGTGTTATGGATTTTCTTTATTGTAGCTGTCTATTTGTTGATATTTTGCATATATATACACACCCATATGCATGTGTGCTCATTTCCATACATTTTGACATTTATAGAGTATATTTGTTTTTATCAAAGGATTAATTGCATCCAAAATAAAAGTTTTTGTTTAAATAGCATATGTGTGGTTTGTGTGTGCGTGTGTGTGTGTGTGTGTGTGTGTGTGTGTGTGTATATATATATATATATATATATATATATATATATATATATATATATACACACATGCATCTATATAAGAAAAATATGTATAAATTATATCAATGTGTGTGTATTTTTTTTTCTTTTGCGTTCATAAACAAAAATCCATTACATTTCAGCTGTTATAAGCACAGAAATGCAGCACATTTCCTCCAGTAGAGCCAATCAGATTCTAATCATCCAGCATATTGCTTCTTATTGCAATGAACGGTTAATGTATTCTCAGCAAGACAAGTGATGAATGGTTCGATAAACAGAAATCTCTGTTTGACCGTGAATTATTTCAAGAGTAAACTACTGCAACTTGACATCTCATACCCGGTCAGTTATAATCAAACAAGACACCACTGTTTCATGTCACTCAATGACGCACATAAAACACAAAGCCGTTTCACACACACAGATGAATATAAAATCTAAATGTTGACTTACAAAAGCTATTAGAAGAGCTTAAGTCCCAGTCAGTGTGATCTGTGAGTCATGACTATTTCTTGATATATGTATCTTATGAAACAACTGCAGCATTGTTTTGCACATGACATTTCATGTTTTGCTGCGTAGTCATGAGGTCACAATCATTTGATTAATATAGCTCCAAATAAATGCCACAGGACCATAACAAAAAACAAAACATTTCTCAGCTGTCTATATCAAGCCCAAGAAGACCTCTTTGATTTGATAACTTTCCAAAGTAGTATTGATTTGCTGCAAAAGATCCCCAAAAGATCTTTGAAGGATAAAGAGCTTAAACTTAAACCGAGAAAACAGATGAGAAAAACTAATTTCGCCTTGAATGCAAACAGAAAAAGCTATGTTCAAGTTTGGTCATTAAAACTCCATTAAAAGTGGCTTTGCAAATAGTAGTTTTGCTTCACCAGCGGACTTTAGACTGACTGTGCAGATTTAAACACAACTGTGAGAGCCAGAACAGCCAAGCTAATGAAGCACCATTGCCCCAAAGAAGGACCCAAGGTGAGCTGGGAATGCCCATGTATCATAACTGACCCCATCTAGTACTCATTCACAAGCCATCAATTCACAGTAAAACTAAATTGCTGCACTTCATAGTTCAATGGAGTGAATCAACCCTTTGTCAGAGAAACCTCATGTGGCTTCGGTTGTAATGTCTGCTGTCCTTTTCACACACATACATGCTGACACACCGAACCCCAGAACACAGCATCAGTCAAACACACTGCCGTCTGGCCGTGCTGATCTCAAGTCAGTTGATCAGTCATCCCCATCTGGGATGGGGAGAAGCACTCTGCCTGTCAGGATGGCTGACTGTAAACACAGGGCTGCAAAAAGAGGAGAAAAAGAGGCCGTTTGATGGACAGATGCCGTAATTGAGCATATTCTTCTTTTGGATGTGGTCTGGCTTGGGGAAAGCTAGCAAAGCTGGGGTTCACGGTGACTACAATGTTCAGTAAAAGAACTAGCCAATGCAGATGAAATTCCATCAGGTTTTTGAAAACACTCTGGGTAAATGAGTTTCTGCAGTGCATATTTTTTAGATTTAGCATTTTCAGTTTACATTTTTTAGTAATTTTGTAATATGCTTTTACTGTTTTTATGTTATAATAATGTTTTAATTCCTTGCATTAATTCTTTAGTTTGACAAATTTTTATTACTTTTAGTAACTTGTATATATATATATATGCAATTTAATAAATAAATAACAGAAATACTAAAATTGCTACTTAGTCGAAATATCATTTACAAAAAAATATTTTTTTTTATATTAAATTTTTAATGTTATTTTATTTTATTTGAGCTTTATTTCAATAACTGGAAATTACGGAGCCCTGCACATGGCATGCAGGAAAAAATAGTAGGCTAAATCGTGTGCAAGATTGACTAATTCATTCCCTCAATGTACTAAAATGTGCACACGATTACTATTGTGTTCCCTCAATTTACTATTTTGTTCACTCAATTTATAAATTGTGCACACAATTTACTAATTAGTTCCCTTGATTTGCTAAATCGTGCGCACGATTTAGCAAATCGAGGGAATGCAATAGTAATTGTGTGCACATTTTAGTACATTGAGAGAACGAATTAGTAAATTTTGTGCACAATTTATTTAATTTTTCTTGCATGTCATGTGCGGGGCTCCATAGGAAATAATTTGTATCAATTTTTATTATTACATTTTTTTATTTCAGTGAACAAGAAGAACTGTGGTAGTACCATGGGTTCGATTGCGAATTGTGATATACCAATTCGTCAGTCACTGACGTCACGTCGAGAGTGACCGACTGAAAGGGAACGTCTCATTTATGTATGGTAATTGAGAAGTCACGTCGGTGACCGATGAATTGGGATATCACAATTCCAATTCGTCGGTCACCCACGTGACGTAGAGAGTGACCGAAGGAAAGGGAACAAATCTGCTTTTATATGATAAAATATTTTTGTCTTTTACTACTGCTACATTTTGTAAATCTGACTTGTCCTGGATCATTTGTCATGAAAAATATGAAAAATGCATCTCTTGAACATAAAATATTGTAAGAAAAGGCTTTATGCAGAACTTTATGTACAGTTTTGTAAATCCCTGTTATAAATCCCTTTATGTAAATTTGTATTCCTGTTTATCATTAATATCGATATTTTCAACACAGTAAACAGTGTGCATGATTGTAACAACACATGAAAATCCATATTCACCCTTTCCATTTCCACCTAAAGTACAGTAGGCTTATATTTCATTTAAATGCCTTTCTAGTAAGCCTGGGGGCAGGTTTCGTTCTGTAAAGATACAGTGTGGGCTCCATTATGGGCTTGTGTTTTGAAGTTATCGAACTGAGGTAGAGGTAGGAAACAGACAGACACACTCACATGGAAAATTGAAAGTCTCTAGTGAAAATATTCTTGTCCCACATATAAGGTAAAAATACATATTCCTATCATCACTCCTCATTTGCATGCATCCTCCACTGGAGTATTTTTAGAACTTCAAAGTCTCTGTAACCCAGACAGTTATAAGAGTTGACAGATCCATTTTTGGAAATGCTATTTTATGTGTTGATAGTTGATATTCAGATGAATTGCTACTGGGGCATGTTGTCACAAAGGTCAACATGTGTTTATTGAACTGTATCCTTTTATTCTCGGGCAATAACAGTCATGTAACAGTCAATAACACTTCAAGGTTTGTGTCTGTACAGAAATAGATTTTTTAAAATAAATCTCCTCACTGGAATAAAAAGTAACCCTTTTAACTTTTATTGAAATGTAATTGGCACACATATTAGTTGTCCACTGACTTTTTTTCCATGGAGTTTTCAATAAAGAAAAAAATTTTAAATAATCAAATGTCATTTTTTAAAATGTTTTAGTATAAAGATATTTTGTAAATACTGCAGAGAAATCAATCCTCATAGGATAGTTGGGGTGTCCTTCAAGGCCCTAGCTTTCCACAGGGTTGAAGTTTCTTAACATGGAAAGGCAGGAATACTTTTTTATAAGCCTTCATGTGACAAGTGTGAAAAATCTAACTGCATTTTGATATCCTCTGCAGGGAGCTATCGAGAGAACGTCCTAGATCGCACCGAAAGGTCATTTTCATTGCTAAAATAGAACTGACACATTCTATCATTGATACGGGAGCCATTTCTGCTCTTAGCAGCAATCCTCCTTTTCATACTATTGATTTAGCTACTAACATGCAACAGGGTCAGCGGTATTGGCCTTTAAAGCTGATTGGCCAATTTTATTGCACCCTTTATTTGCCAGGAATGTTCTCCAAACACTCTCTGGGTGATGTTAATGAATTCTGTCGTATTACGGCATGCCTCAGAGAAGCAGCCATGGAACGTTTAGTCATATTCTTAAGTGGGATTTTCTACAGCTCGCATAAACCATTTATAGCATTTGCATAAATGATAAATGGCAACTGCATGAAGCAAGGGTTTGAAGTAGAGAACCTGTGCTGTCATGGTTTTCTGAGCTTAGCAGTGCAGAAGTTTTCTTGAGTGAAAATTGTCTTGTGATGCAGGCTAGTCTGTCTGCAGCAATAACCCTGACCTAGAAAATGGGATGCGTCTCAGTGTGGATGGCATATTTTCATAAATCAGTCAGTTGAGCTTGCATTTTCTAAGGCAAAGCTGCACTGTAACAAAAGGTGGGGGGGAATTCTCTCTTTCGGTTCCAGCACTTGCCCTTGGTAATGCAATTAGCCAGTATCTTCATAGACTTCCCTGCAATGGGTAATTTGAGTTACTGCTTCCATGCTGCTAAAATGCTAATGATCTCACTGCTGTGTAGCATAAATTAAAATATATCACAACAATATCAACCCAAAATGAATCCAAGAATGTATAACTCACAGTACTTTTCCATTTTCAAAGCCTTCAAAAGTAGGACATTTGGATGGACATATCAATTGATTTATCTTCAAAATAAATAAATAAATATAGTTATGCAAGTGCTGAATTTGAACAGCTTAGGCTACTTTAATGTTAAGTATGTTTAGGTATGCAGGTGTGTGGCATTTCCAGACATACTATCTGCAGATTTGTTATTGATCCCTATTACTGATGACATACTAACAGCAATCGTGAAAATAAGTTACTTAGATGTTGTTAAATAAAGGAAAAAACATTGCACTTATAGCACACTTTTTTTGCAAAAACACGAGGGTGAGAAATGATCCCCTTTTGAACCTGGCATGTTATTCATATGCTTTTAACAGGTACTAATTTGGCTTTACCTGGGGCTCATATTATATCCTGCTGCGCCAGAACATTTTGTATTGGTTCCTCCTTGTGAGCAAACAGTTTCCCTCCACGGTACTTTGGTGCTCATGGGTATAACCTTACACTTGCCAAATGTCATTTAAGTGAAAAACGTAATGAGGACAGTGGACAGAAATGAAGAGTCAATGCCTCAAGGAAAGGTGCTGTGCTTTTAAATTCAGCCTTTTAAAAAAGAGGAGAGGATGAAGGGATAGCTGAAGCCAAATTGAATTTACACCCCAAGTTTGCTGACGTCAAGCTATAAGGATAATTTTATCACAGCAGGCCTCAGAAGCGATTAAATCAATTGTCATATTGAGAGTTTATTACACTGTTTTCTCTGATCGGATTTTGGCGTATAGAGAGAGGGAATATTGTAAAATGGCTTGCATGGCTTGTTTTCCTCATGAATGATTTACAGAGTTTATCTGGCAGAGCTATTGTGTCTATCTTAATATAATCCTCTCTCGCATTTAGTTTTCTTTATTAATTATGTGAGTGATATGGGAAATGCATATTAAATCATGTGCATGTGGATTAGGATTATCTTTAATCATTGCCTCTGTTGTTATTATAGTTTTTTCAACAATTTATGACAGTTTTAGAGTTGGCAGACTGTCCTGATCATCCCGCTGAGGAATGTAGAAAAGAGAACAAGGAAGAAAGATGTTGCTTTGCCAAGATGTAGTTTCGTGCTAGCCTTTCTTGTTTGAAGGAAGAATGATTTATATTTAATAAGCTCTTTAAATAAAATAGCTCTCAGGCTCCTGACAATATCATTCATAATTAAGGCAAAAAAAGAAAAAGAGTTTTTAGGTAGATTGAAGTTGTGATTGTGGTTAAAAGCTGCTAAACCTGCTTAAACATACTTAGAACTAGTCTGTTACGAAAAGTGCATTACATTTTTAATAACCCTACTATGGGTTTAAAAAAGCAACAGTCCTCCAATTTTGATTTCATGGTGTCTTCGAGGCATGAAGTATATTATTATATTTTGAACTATATTATTTATTTAATGCATTGCATGGATTTGAACATAGTTCAGTCTGAATTTCTTTTAATGTTGGACCAGTGATGTAGGTCCTACTTCTGCTTAACATCTCATATGAACATCTACAGTCTGCTTGACATTAACTGTAAATATAAATAAGGAGTAAATATATTCAGATGACCAGGTGAATCCAATAAAACCATGCCACCTGTGATCCAAACCATGGCCTTTTAGGGCAAAGGAGTCAGCAGGTTTCAAAGAGTTCATCAGTAATAAAGTACTGCCTATAAGCCCTGTTTAAGCTCCATCAAAGCCACTATGACATTGAATCCCAGCTTTGGAGTGCAAGGAGCTTTTACCAAATTAGAACGGAACAGGTCAAGTCATTAGAGAATTCAAAAAGAGGGACAGTTACTATAAACACAATGCAAAAACATAACTGAAGTCAGAGAGTATCTTCACTTTGAATGTTAAGGACACTGATGGTATTATAACCTTTTGGTTGTGATAAAACTACTTCGTTACACTTTACATAGTAATAGGTACCTTGAATTCTGAATATCAGCAATGAAGTACATGATTCAGTAAATCTCATTGTTTAATGTACAGTAAAATACTGATTTTGTAAGTAAATAAATAGTTTTGGAAGTAAAAAGAAACCAGTCATATTACTTATAATAAAAAAATGTAAATTCCCTGCATGATACTTCTCATTGATGTTCATATATATATATATATATATATATATATATATATATATATATATATATATATATATATATATATATATATATATATATATATATATATAATTTATTTTGTAAAAACAACAGGATTTTTAGATACTGTATCACTGTCAGCTGTCATAAAACATTTGCCATTTTTTTTATTTTATTTTGTAACAATAGTAACAATAAATACGAATGTTTTGTGCATGCACAGTAGGCTACCATCTCATAATGATCCTAAAGCAAGTTGTTGAAGCAGTATATTGCTGTGGTTGCCTTCTTGTGAGCAATGTTTTTAGAGCATTGTGACTAACTTGTTATCTAACTTTGTGGTGGCTGAAATATGGTTTGTTGAAATATTCACTCAAATTTAAAATGAAAGAGATCTAGGTCTGCCCAGAGGGGAGGTTTTGAACACACTTGTTAGGCTTAGTTCTCAAGAAAGGAAAGACAAAAGGAAAACAAACCAAGGTGATATGGATGCCAAAATAAATATATTTGAAAGACAACATATGCTGTCATGTGACAATAACTGGTTTGTCATTTTTGTTGTGCTGTTTTGGTTTATTTTGTGTTGTGGGGCAAATATACTATTTCTCTCTTTCTGTTCCACTAAATAATAAAAAAAAGGTCTTAAAGCAGATGTTTGTTTGAAAAAGTAACAATGCTATTTTTGGTAGGCATAAGTAAAAAGGAGCAGCACTGAAAGTAGGCCTGTTTGTTTCATCACTTTCAGTGAAACGCCTGCAAAACAACATTGACATCTTATTCCTTTACCAACGATCTGTTTTTTGGACCCTGTGAGAAAGCACTAAACACCCCTTTAGACTGCAGAATGTATGGGGAGGGTCATGCGATGACTCTGTGTGAGCGTTAGTATAATGTTTTAGCATTTGGTGGCTTGACCATATGTTGAAAACATGAATATAACCAATATCTACATTTAATACAATATATTTAATACATTTGGTCAATACATTTGATATAATACATCAGAAGCAGGAATATAAATAATTTTTTTTACACATTTGTTTTAGTGTTTTGTTTTTTTCACAGAGCAAACAGTACAAAGATAACAAAGAAAATAAAATATAATTACAATAATAAAATGTAACAACTATGACAGAACAACAGAACACTGAGGGACAAATGCATATAAAGGCAAATAATAATTTAACTGGTCAAGTAATGCATAAGCAGGATACACATTCACTTAGTCATGTGCTTGTATATTAAAATGAAATTATGACAATGACTATACACAATAAAATGATAATAATAATAATAATAAAACATTATCCTGACTTATTGGTTAACAAGGGTCATTGGCCATGAATGCATTACATCAATTACATTAAGATATTCTAAAATCTTTGTCCTTATAGATGTACCTCAACCGCTCCAATACAAGCAAAGATCTCTACCCCAGATTTCGAACCTGGGCGCAAAATTAGTTTTCCACATTCTTAAAATCACCCACGTGGCAATTATCATACTGAATAATATGGCTTGTTTTTCGTGTATATTAAACATCTCTAAATTTCTAAATATCCCCATTATAGCTAAAAGTGGACATGGTTTGAGTTTCTTTTTGAATGCTTTAGAAAAGCAATCAAATATGTTTTCCCAGTACTCCTGTAATTTAGGCCACAACAACAGTAAGTGAGTTAAGGATCCCTCTGCTACTTTACACATGTTACAGAATGGAGAAAACTCTGAAAAAATGGTGTGCAGTTTTACCTTAGATAACTATAATCTATGCAAGGTTTTATACTAAATTAAATTATGCCTTACATTAATTGAACAAATGTGTATGTTCTCAAGGCCTTCTTCCCAACTCTCTGAATCGATCTCTAAACCTAACTCTCCCAGGCCTGCTTAACTTTGGTTTCATCTACTACTTCATGTTTTAACAGAATACTATAGAAATATGATACAGCTCCCCGATGCTAATGATTAAATCTTAAAGCTTATTAATTTCTTCAAGTACAGTACATTGTGGTCTATTATCATTTGACATCCTGTTTTTTTTTTTTTTTTTTTTTTAATCTCTAACTTGTAAGTATCTAAAAAAGAGAGAGTGAAATATTGATGTTAAATGTTTTTTTTTTTTTTTTTTTAATGCTCAAATGAGGCAAATGTCCCATCTATATACAGATCTTTTATTCTTTGAATGCCATTCTTCTCCCATTATGTAAAACCTGAATCAAGCAAACCAGGAGAGAAGGTGTCCAAATAAGTGCATTTTTGGATTTGAGGGAAAGTTTACCATGTTCAGCTTCCCCAAGAACACAGCGTTACATGAACAGTGAATGCAGTTTGTTTTTCTGGGGCAGCATTGGAATGTATCAAGTGCCTTTGTGTGTTCTGGTCATTTGAGTGATGAATGTTTTATAAACAAGGCCCAAGTCGACGTTGGATTTGCACATAGTTTGCTATTAAAACATGGAATGGTCCCAGTGATAAAAGACATTTGTGTGGATTATTCTTGTCCATATAATGAAAGTCAGTGAGGTCCAGTGTTGTTTGGACCTCAATGTTCTTCAACATTTCAGAGTACCAACCAATTCAGCCTCTGTGAAATGCTTAAATATGACCTTTCGTTGTCATTATGATATTAATCAGCTTTGACACGCCCTTGTCCCAGGTGACCCCCAATGAGATCCGGTTTATTCAACTGTTCACAAAGCATGAAATTAGTTTAATTTCCTACCATGAAGTATGGTGTGATTTACACCCTCATGCCAGTAAATCATTCAATCCCCTCTTCCTGTTTTGTGGACTGGTCGTTCTCTTTTTGTCCAGTGGCTCTCTATTTTCAAATGGATGAAGCCCTGTCTTAAAAACGTCTTTGTGCAGCTCATTTGCCAGTGCTACCTTGCCAGATCTGAAGAAGCCATCAATATATCTGGCATTTTACAAGCTACATTACCCTTACTAATCTGCTCCTACCCAGCATGCATCTTCCTCAGGCAAGTGCCAGATTCCACCAAGTGTTACCCAAAGGCATTCTCCAGAATTCTCTGATTTTATTTTATAAAATAGCCTGTGGTCTATTCTAAAATAAAACCATGTCCTTTAAAGTTTAAACCATATCATGTTGTTGCACTGTAAGGAACATTAAGTTCCTTGATTCTCTTTCCTACACCACCTGCCAAGGACAGGAGAAAATGACCAACATGTGGGCGATTTTTTTCTTCTTTACCCTTTGTGCATTAATGCAATAATCCAACAGCTGTTTAATCACTTATGTGATGGCTTCTTTTTCTGTCAAATTGTTATTCTCTCTATATTCCTTAAATGTTACTAATATTCAGTAATTATCAAAATTATTATGCTTTTAAGGTTCATATCTGATACAAATAACACTCATTTAATTTTGCGTTTGCAGAATGCACAATAGGTATGGTTAGTGACTGTGTTTTCTACAGTGTTTTGAAGTAATTATGTGAAAGATAAGTTTATTTGCCATTCTTCATTCATTCAAAAGAGTTAGAATTTTTATTTATTTATTTCAATTATAAATTATACCAGTATAGTAACACTACCATCCAAATGTTTGTGGTAATTAAGATTTTTTTCAATAAATTAATACTTTTACACAGCAAGGATGAAATTAAATTAAATTCATTTAAATTTAAATTTAAATAAAAATAAATACATTTATTGAGCACCAAAACAGCATATTAGAATGATTTCTGAAGACTAGAGTAATGGCTGCTGGAATTCAGCTTTGCCATCATAGGAATAAATGACATTTTAAAATTGTAATAGTATTTCACAATATTACTTACTTTTACATATTTTTGATGTACTAATGATATCATTTGATCTATCATAATAGCTCTCAAACACTGTTCTTTACACACCAGCTGTTTGGATGCAGAAAATGGAAGGATGTATGATTTAGCTGCTGACAGTTTTATAAGTGAAACTACTGGTTTTCTAGCAGGTACACAGCAAGCAAGCACACAACAATCCAACTGTATTATGTATAAAACCAAGGTCTTTCTGTGCAGTGGTTTGATTCATAGTTGGTTGCATGATAGGCTACACACCAACTTCTTTATACTGTTTTATCCTCTTGTATAACCAGCTCCACTGACAGAAAGACTTTTATAGGCATATTTCTTTATGAAAGTCTATCCTTTGTTTTCCTATATCACTGTGGGATTTTGGAAATATATTACACATGCATTTCTTTTGTTAAGGCTGATATCTGCTTTCACACACACATACACACTCACATGCGCGCGCACACACTGATGTCTAGAATGAGCCTCCTTTATATTCATCTTAAATGACAGAGGAGAAAGAAGTATTAGGATTTAGCTATTGAAAAACCTAGAGTCTGACACTTCTGAGTCAGGTAAGTGGTGTCTAACAGAACACTGTATGCACAGACACAGACATATGAAAAAAAAAAGAATATATTTGTTTTTTATTTCTGTGCAGCAATGATATTTAGCTTTAATTGATAAGGGTTAGCTCTTTTTTAAATCTTTTTTAGGACATTTCAGTCCTTAGTTTAGCTTTTCAAATTTGTGGAAATATTCTTTTTCGTCTTGGTTGCCATCTGCTTTCATTCTTGTTAGCTGTGGAATGCCCATCATATCACAGAATCAGCCTGTTAAAGAAATATAAAAATGCCCTCTAATGAAATACACTCCTTATCTCAAGGGCAAAAGATCAATTTGATGGTGCCCAACATCGTTATCAGAAAGAGATTACATGGGAAGAGCCGTTTCCTATTGGAGTCTTCCCTCAAACAAGCCACTATCTGCCACCTAATTAAAAATCACAGTGAAGGCTGGGTCTTGTGACTCACTGAATGGGACTTACACATTGAATTAAAGTCTACATGGTCCAACATTGCAGAAATCTGTAAGAATGAAGGTTATGTATGTCCGTCTCTCTCTTTGTCTAATTAATAATTAGATAAAATTAATAGTGATGTCCCGCTCTTTGTCTAATTAATAATTAGATTGTGATTTATAAGTTGACTCCATTCATTCATGTAATACATGGTATCTGCATTTGAAAGAAAAGTCATTAACAAATTGATATGGTTTAGTGATTTCCAGCCATCATATGTCATACGTTTTACAAAGACTTGTAAATGGATTGTGCATGAAAATCTCAGTCAGTCCTTTTCATGGCCAGGACTTGTAAAACAGCTCCTTCTAAAACTGGGATTAATTTAAACCATATTTTTTGAGTGCTTAAATAATGGTGTTTTTAATATTAATATTTTAATGCATTGATGGAGAGAATCAGTATGAGAGAAATAAAATCATAAATATGATTCAAAAGTACACTTAAAAAAACATTTTCTAAAGAAGAATGAAAGAAATGGCACGAGAAATGATAACATTCTCCATGTTTCTTATTATCTCTTACTCAACTTCTGTAAATGTAGGGAGGATAGAATGACGGAAGCACAGATCTCCTTAATGACAGCAAGGGAGAAATTCTGCATGTTGACTCATCCTTATCAATATGCATGGCATCATTTTTGGCCTTGTAAATGTGCTGATTTAGGTGAGTTAAATCCTCTGTTGATGTTGACGCCTGTTTGCCGAGCACGGGACACAGGAATTGCTTGTTCTTTATTGCTAGGGGCTTCCTTGGTTTTTCTTAATGGACTGTCCTATTATCACAGTATTATTTATGGCCTTATGGAACTTTATTCAATCTTTTATATATATATATATATATATATATATATATATATATATATATATATATATATATATATATATATATAAACTCCTACTGCAGTTCTTCATATCACACATGAAAACATCCTGAAAGTCCAAAAATACATGTTTAGATTATGCATATGTTATAAAATGTTATATACTAAATGTTATATATTTTAATCTACAGGAATTATTGCGTTATGATCTGAGGAGAGGTATTGTGATGTAAAAGGAAAAACTTGTACGTTTGTGTTTGAAAAATTCTAAATGAACTCTAAAAACATATATAATCAATGTCAATGTATTTAAAGATGCATTTGAGGCACATGTGCATTAAATTGTCAGTTTCACTTTAAATAATTTTTCACCTAGTATTGTGCTGCAAAGTTGTCTATATAAAAATTCACTTCTCGGGATTCAACATTCACTGCTTTGTCATGGTTATTAATTTGTGACCTTACAAATTAAAGTAGTGACCTTACAACAGGAATACAGGAATATTTGATTTAATTTTTTTATTTGATTCTTTTCCTATTTGGCGCCTAAACTCTGGAATAACCCATCTAACATTGTTCAAAAGGTAGACACACTCTTGCAGTTTAAATCTAGATTAATGACCCATCTCTTTAATTGACCTGGTTTACACATAACATACTAATTTGCTTTTAATATCCAAATCCGTTAAAGGATTTTTAGACTTCATTAATTAGGTAAACCGGAACCGGGAACACTTCCCATAACACCTGATGTACTTGCTACATCATTAGAAGAATGGCATCTACGCTAATATTAGTCTGTTTCTCTCTTATTCCGAGGTCACTGTAGCCACCAGATCCAGTCTGTATCCAGATCAGAGGGTCACTGCAGTCACCCGGATCCAGTACGTATCCAGACCAGATGGTGGATCAGCACCTAGAAAGGACCTCTACATCCCTGAAAGACAGCAGAGACCAGGACAACTAGAGCCCCAGATACAGATCCCCTGTAAAGACCTCGTCTCAGATGACCACCAGGACAAGACCACAGGAAACAGATGATTCTTCTGCACAATCTGACTTTGCTGCAGCCTGGAATTGAACTACTGGTTTTGTCTGGTCAGAGGAGAACTGGCCCCCAACTGAGTCTGGTTTCTCCCAAGGTTTTTTTCTCCATTCTGTCACCGATGGAGTTTTGGTTCCTTGCCGCTGTCGCCTCTGCCTTGCTTAGTTGGGGTCACTTCATCTACAGCGATATCGTTGACTTGATTGCAAATAAATGCACAGACACTATTTAAACTGAACAGAGATGACATCACTGAATTCAATGATGAACTGCCTTTAACTATCATTTTGCATTACACACTGTTTTCCTAATTAATGTTGTTCAGTTGCTTTGATGCAATGTATTTTGTTTAAAGCGCTATATAAATAAAGGTGACTTGACTTTATTATTTACAGTAAATACATATTTCAGTTTTTCTTAGGTTTAATATATAATTAATATTTATTTAGTTTTAATCTACAGGAATAAATGGATTTTGTTCTGATGGCAAGTGGTTTAGGGGTTATGGAAATCATATGATGGAACATTCTTTAGTGGAAATGTATTTAATTTAAACATTTTAGTCTGTTTTGTCCCATGTCTCAAGCATCCGTGTTAATGTCTTATATTATATTTATCTGGTTGTTAATGAGTTCAGTTCAGTGTTGGAACGAAAGAGTCTAATAAGCTGGAACTGCAGAACTGTTGGTTGGTGCTGAAGTGCATGATTAGATACTCAGAAAAGAGAAGAAGAAGAAACACAGATTCAACTGGGAAACATAAGCCATTTTTGCAAGCATTAGGACATCCCCAAAAGTTGAAATTGGAAAAAAATGTTATTTTTTGCAAGCATAAGAACAAAGTCAAAGATAATCACACAGAACTCTTAATGTTCTCTTATAAAAATAGGTCAAGCATATAACCACGTAGGGAACACAGAACTCAGTATTGCTGAGTTGCAACCTTGTATGACATGAAGATTCATGATCAGCTAAATTAACATTTTAGGGTTTTTGAATAAGGACACTGCTATCAAATAATACCTATGAAGGTTTGAAGTATATTTCCACCTGAAATACTTTTTTTGAGTGTTCTTAAGCAGTTAGTTGATGTTACCAAATGCACACATACACACAGCAGATGCTGTTCAGAAAAAAAAAAACATGCTCTCTCAAGAGGCCTTGCAGCATCTGGTGTGTCGTATCACTCCCCGGCTCTTCCATGGTGAGTCTTCTCTAATTGTCAGCTGAAAAGACAAAGAGATGCTCTGTGCTCTAACAAGTGCCTCTCAACTTGAGTGTCTGATGCACCATCTCAAGGAAGGGATACTTTAATGCAGACTGCATTGTCAACTGCCATTCCTGAATTGCTGAGTGAAACTAACGTTAATTATGCTGACATTAGCATTACATTAGCATTACATGTTCTATGAGATTTTTATAAGCAAACCATCTTTTAAAAGGGTTTTTATTGAGCTCATCAGCTTTTCATTGTATCCTTATATCAATGATCAACTTATAGAAGTAATAGGACTTATTCATTTTTCCTTGAAGCTTTGCTATTAATATTTCTAGGTTATTTACACGCGGGCAAACAATGTCCTATTTAGCATCGCTAGTGATGATGCATCTTCATTGGAGAGATCAAAAGTAATTAATTTCTTATACTCAAGTTTTCTATTGCACAAAAGAAAGGACCTTTAGCACCTTAAACATGGTGCTTTTAAAAACTATTCACTGATAGATACCTCATTTGACTGAAAAGTTGTCATTAAACCTTTTTGATACCTTTGCACTAATTGACAGAATTGTTTTCTTTTTCTAAAAACTATTTACTGAAAGTTTTTTTTGGGCTACCAAAAATGGTTCTTCTATTAGATCCCTATGAAACCCCCCTTTTGGAACCTTAAGGAGGACTCACAACATACAATTGAGTTTTACTCCTAATGCAGTCAGAAAGTCTTCTAAACCTTAAAAAAGTTTTCTATTGTTTTCTCTGTGCTGATGTTTGACAGGACAATGGCAGCTACAAACAAATTAATTCCACCTTGTTCTCATCCTAATTAGATTTGGTTTGCTTGTTTTTAATTCTTTAATCGAGCAGTGAAATGTTAAGTCTTCTCTTTCTACGTTTGCCTCCACAGATTTGTCTTGACCTAAGAGCCCACATCAGCACAGAGGAAGACAATTGGTTTTAGAACCCAAAAAGACCAAAGTAATTAGTGCTAACTGCTAATCCTAAATTTTTATTGTTAGATGAGTTTTGTGAGGCGTTAAGCAGAGTCTTATCTTATTCCAGTCTGGTGTTAATCCCCAGACAGACATTGTTTTTAAGATATAACCATGTAGCTATCAAACTAACAATGAGACATTAGCCATTCTGAATGAACGAAACTGATTTCTGAACCCAAATAAAAATTTTGGTTTGACTGTTCCAGATTATTTGATATGTGTTGTGCGTGGAATATACTGTACAGTGAAGCGTATGAAACACGCTAGTTTAATCCTACTCGGTTTAGGCTACCTTTTTTTAAAGACTTTTAAACATTTTATTAGCTGGTCAGGCAGGGAGACCATCTTAAATCAGATAAAATAACTTAAAACCAATAAGTTTTAAGTATTTTTTCTGAGTTCTCATAATTTTATGATACCAACCACATTTAAGTGTGAGAGTGAATCTGCAGACATTAACCATTTTAAATGAACAACTAATTTCTGAGACAAACAATAATGTAGCTTAGACTGTACAAGATTACTTTGTACATTGCGTCTGTATCCACCTTTTTCCTGAATGTGTGGATATTAAAATATATATTAGTTGTGTGGGAATCTGAAACAAGCTCTTTAATTCTTTTAGACATTCTCTCTATACACTCTACTTTTAGACACATTTAGTATTTCGCTAAATCTTTTTCTTAGTTAATTTTTTTAGGCATCCATAATTTTATTAGCACCGACCACATTAACGTGTGAGTGAATTTGCATAGAGTTATTTAACAAACAGTGAGACATTAACCTTTTTGAATGAACAACTGTTTTCTGAAACCAAATAACATTTTGTTTGACTGTACAAGGTTATTTAATTTCTGGACATTCAAGATATTTTAGGTTGAATAGGGTTAAGGTTTGTGACAAATATCTGAACTGAACTGAGGCAAGCAATGTTAACCAGCCTAATATGGTTTGTTGGTTGTCTGACTCTGCTTAGTATAGATTGTTACTTGGTTTTAGATGTATTTAGACACTTTTTAGCTGGTTGAGATTTCCAGGTAAGATAAATCCAGGTAGGTTTAAGTATTTTGAGTGCAAACCACATTTAAATGCAAGAGCGAACTTTCTAAATGATTGCTATTTTAATTTGCGATGGTTGACATATTATATAATATTATAATATTTTTAGCATTTTTTTTTACTATTGCATAAAAACAGTCAGCACTGTTTTAAGCTTCACTTACAGTTGATTCAACTTCTGTCCATCACATTTTATCTAATAAAGCTCATTTTAACACAAGAGTAACACGTTCCAGTTTTAACCCAACTTTATCACCACCAGACCTTCCCCTTGAGTTCAAAAGCCACTCTATCACTATGATGTGCGAAGATCTTCAGCTGTTAAGTCTTCCAGATCGTTAAAGGCTGGAACACATGCCCTTAAGGCTACGTTTGACCTTCATCTGAAATGATTGTTTCAGCAGTATTACAAAACTGGGCCAGTCAGATGAGTCACCATCTTACAGGAGAACACACTTGTGGGGATAGGCCAACCTTTAACTGGTGCCGCTCGCTAACGTTAGTTACTGGGCAATAAAATATGAAACCCCTGCCAATGAATTTCATTCTCACATGCGGCAGAGCATCGCGGAGGGAGGAGCTGATCATGGGTGAAGTCCCTTGGCTGAAGGTAATGTATTGCCAGAAAAGCAATGTCAGCATGGTGGCAAATACACTACGGCACTTGAAATGATTAATGAGCTTTGAAAGACTGCTGCAGACATTTAACAAGAGGTAATATTTTTGATGAGGGTGCTTTGGAGTGCATTTACTGAACTGTAACAAATATCAAGACATTGTATTTTCATATTCACACTTGAATGCAATGAAAGTTGTATTGATCTGCACTGTAACATCAAACCCAATTACTAAAATAGTATAGGATAGGATAGTTTACAGCAGGGTTCCTCAAATCTTGCCCTGAAGGGCCAATGCGCTGCAGAGTTTAACTCCAACCCTGATCAAACTCACTGACCTGTGATTTTCTTATGATCCTGAAGACAATGATTAGCATGCTTGGGTGTGTTTGATTAGGGTTAGAGCTAAACTTTATAGGGAAGTGGATCACGTGGGCCAAATGTGAGGATCCCTGGTTTACAGTGAGTAGTAACTGAATATATGTGTTCTTGATTACATAATCAGATACCAAAAATTAAGTATAGCTCTCTGATGTCAGTTAAATTAATGTATTATAAGTACTTTTATAATGCATTATATTGTACATAAAAGTAAATCAATGTGATGACCTGTCAAAAGCAATCTAAAAGTAATCAGAAAGTAGTCTGATTATATTACCTAAAATGCATAATTTAACAAATTAGGTTACTAATTAAATTTGTTGTCATGTCATCAGTAACAGACAACCATTTTAAAGTAATCTATACCCACTGTGTACAGTATAGGTCTGTTTTACTGTCCAAAACCCTATCAGAAGAGCCCTGCAACTCATGTTTGGGTCACAAACCACTGTAAAATATACTTTGAGACTTAGAGACTAAAATATGGTCTTTTAACCCAGCTAAAACTCTTTAAAAAGTCGCACATGATTAAACAGTGTCTGCGATTTTGATGCAGTGGTAATCGAGCATATAACATAGAGCAGCCGAGACAAAGAGGACGCCCATGCCGTCTTTCACTATTACAGCCTGTTACCACCTCTCCTCCTCAATGAAGTCTTACTCAGGGAAATTAACATCAGATTTGAACAGCAGGTGGTGCTTCCTGTTTTCATGAGTGGGAGCCAAAGCAATTCATGACTCAAGGTTGCACGGACTCTGCTGGGCACGGGGCACATTCTGCAGCAGGACCATATGAGGGCCATTCATAATACTGACAACAATAGCAAAGCACACTGTCACCTCCAAGAGAAGCCCTGTTTCTTTCAGCAATCGTTCACGATTTGATTAATTTATCACAGCGCGCGACTCGAGCAGCTGTGCCAGGAACTGACTTCGGTGTCAGTTGCATTGTGTTACTGCTCTTATCAAATTGCGTGTGGTCTAGTGTTAAACAGATCTATGTTTCCTTTAACTAAGAACATGATTTAGACTCTTTTGGCAACTGATATTGTAGATGTGAACATGTCGGCAGATTTATTCGCGAAGTAATGTGAATGGTTTTGTTAAGTTATGAAATTTACTTTATTTTTATTAAGCGCTTTCCACTTTCTTCTTTAAAATCTGTTCAACTGACATTCAATTTATGTTAAAAAGCTTTTCTGTATTTAAAATTGTTGTTGTTTTTGATTACAAAATCATTGGTATAAACTATGTTGCATCCTGAATTTTGCAACAGTACCAAAAAAATGGCGAAACTCATAAAATGAATGGAAATCAAAATAACTCCATCTACAAGCAGCATTTTTCCAAGGTTAAGTGCCTTTGTGACCCTTTGTTGAAAAAGAAAAAGCATACATTCTTAATTTTCAAGAATTTTAATATGATTTATTTTTAAATATTTTTAAGGTTTAGTTTTTTTTCTGTAAGAACAAAACGTCTCTCCTATATTGTCATTAGCAGGTATGAGCAAGGTCCCAGGGGCTTTTTTAAAACTGCATTAAACCAGTTAGCTATTTATAATGCATGAGATGACTTACTCCCATGAAATGGATGTATTGACAGCAGCCGATAACATGAGGATTAATGGCAGAGAAGAGGCTGTTTTAATTAAGATGGGTCATTTCTTTTCTCTCGGAGGCTAACATGAGCTCTGTGTCAGCTCATATATGTTAGTGGCCACTCTCATCAATGCTAAAGCTGTGTTGAGAGGATGTTTGTGAAGGAAAGTAAGCCATGAGCCAAGCACTAAGGAATAGTAATGAGATTATTTTTCCAGTTCTATTTTCCTGGTCATAACCCTTAGAAGAAACACAGGTTAAATGGAAAGTGTGTGTTCACCTCAATAACTGACACAATTTTTATGTCATCATGTCAAACTAATAGTAATCGAAGATAGGTTCAGAAGGCTAATTACAGCTAAATATATCGCAGGCTGTGTAAACAAAAACAGACTATATTTCTCTCCAAATTGAAACAATTACATTGCTCTCTTATATATATATACTATCAACCGGATCATTTAGCTTCTATAAAAATAATCTTTAGTGTATCTTTACACTCTAATGGAATATTAAGGTTTTTAAAGAAAATGTCATATCCTGTTCCATCATAGTCAAGGCAATAAAAATGTTATGATACTCAACTTGTTAAAAGGCCCCATGTTCTATTTTTATTTATTTTATTTTCATTTTACATGAGCATTGCTGTGTAAAAACATAAATATATTAACATTTAATTAAAAAAGGTGTTTTTAATAGAAAAATATATATCATCGGGAAACTATATGCTAGACGTTAATATTTATGTTATTTTGTTAATATACAATATTTTTATTAAATATTTAGATTGTTAGCGCACAGGTTTCTGTTAAATAACTGTGAAAGAAAACCCACTATACAATATAAATGATCTTAAGGTTAATACCATAGAATGGGTTTTTATACAGGTCTCTGTTTATGATTGGCAGACATGGCCTCAGGTTATGATGATAACTCAAGAGGCACATTATTCACAATCTGTCACCTGTTTTTCACTGTTGCACTTGCGCACTTGTGTTTCTGACTTGGAGTAGCATCATACCATTTATGGTATTTATATAAAACTGCATTATTAGAAATAGGCCTATGTGAGCTTTACATATAATACAGGGCTTATTATGTTCTGACATCACTGGCAATTCGGACTATAATTCATCATATGCTTCTGTTTCTAGTTATGGCTACTTTAGAAGTCGTTGGCCTATTTTTTTTTTTTTTTTAATCTTACCTTTTGAATTAAATTTAATTGAATTCAGTTTTTGTTTTTTATTTGTGAATTTGTGGCAGTTTCATAATGCAGTTTCTCCGCAGCTGTGCTTGAAGATGTGTGTGCGTTAAGCCTGCCACCACCTGGAAACAACGGCTGGCTGGAAGTGCGCATTAAGCTTTGACTGCAGGCCCGTATCCTCTGAGACTGCAAAAAGTATGGGATTCCTCTCAACTGCATGACACCCTGTCCCACTTTCTTCTTCCACGTCCTTCTCCAACTGCAGCGCTATTTATCTCTCATCATCTCTGTAGTCCAGTGTAGCCACATCTGCTAATTCTTCTTATCCGCTTGATTTCACATCATATTTCTCATTCTCAACACAACTTGTGTATTTTGGGCTTATTTCTAGAATATTGTGATGTATTTGGGATTGTTCAATGAAATATGGCCGACCAAAAATAATATAAATAACTTGTGTGGTGTTTTAGGTGTATCTTTCCTGACACTTTTGAGTGTATCTAAAGTGTGCACTAATTCCTATGAGCCTAACAGGTACAGTAAGAAGACTGAGCTGATGGCTCTAAGTTTAGGTTAAATTGTAATGCTTAGAAAAGGAGTGCACCCTTTTTGGTAATGGTTTGTGGAATAAACAAGGACAATTCTGTGATGATCTCCATTATATCTCAATTAACACACTGCTTTCTGCAATGTCAGATTTACATAGCGAGGGAGATGTTTGTCTGCATCATTCCAACTGTACATACAGCTTCTGCAGGTATATGGAATTACATTTGCTTCAATAATAATGAACGAAACTTTATAAAACTGAACGTAACTTTTTCAGAAACTATCAAAAATATGCCATTACAAAAGAAGAAAAACACAATGAAAATGAAAAAAAATTAACTCAGTCACACAAATTTAACAGGCTCTTCAGATATGTTTCATTCTTTGTTAATGTTTTTCAAAGATTTGTTTCCGCTAATCGTGGATTCTGAATTCATTGCCACAGATTTTGCTTACATTTCGCAGTTTTTCGTTTGATGTTTTGACACAAACCTCTCGTGGGGGCGGGCTTAACAGTTACTCTGATTGGATAGTGAGCTTTTGATGGACAGGTGCTCTCTGACCGGGAAGTACAGACGCCACTCAGTGGCGTGCATATTGGAAAGCTCTTGCAGTGATTTGTATTACTAAATATGTAAATAATATCTGACCTTCGATCGTCTCAATCTGTAAAGATGAGCTTTTGTCCTTCAAGGCAGCTTGAAGTAAGCTTGTGTTACTGAATGACAATGATAACCCGCAACAAACTGTAGCACACTGTAACATGAAAAACTTGTATCGATGTTACTTCAGTAACATAAGCTTAATTCAAGCTGCCTTGAAGGACAAGTGGAGGAAGATGACGCCGCTCCGTGTCTCCTGAAAGCTCATTTTTACAGACTGAGACAATCGAAGTTCAAATATTATTTATATATTTAGTAATACAAGGCACGGCGTATTGCATACAAATCACCTCAAGAGCTTTTTTTTCTTTTTCTTTTCATATTAATGCAGAGAACAAAAAGATACAAAAGTATAAACATACATCACATAATATCAACCACAAAAAAATAAAAAAATAAAAATAGAACTTAAGAAAAGAGGGCCAAAATCTAAGGCAGAGCATGAGTAGATTAGTAGATACTGAAATTACTTTCAAATAGTTTTCCATTTCTTTTAGGAAAACAGAGAAGACAGGTTTAGTGGTTTACAGTTGGAGAATTTGCATTAGTGAATGTGAAATTTGTTTAGGAAAAAATTTTAATCAATAACAAAACTGTTATTTTCGTTTGTGGGGTCAGAGTCATAATACCCAAATATAATGTTTTTCATATGTACTGAGAAGCCTGGCAAAATCTTACACTTGACAAACACACCAATATCATCCCTAAGTTTCTGAGTGTAGTGACATGACCAAAATAAGTGTACAGTTACAAAAAGGGCATGTAAGACCAATGTCAGATTTAAATCTTTGTATAAACATCTTTACAGGGTAGAACCTGTGTATGAGCTTAAAATAAATGTCTTTCACTTTGTCTGTGAGAAATTATTTTTGTGGTAGAGACCAGATTTAATCACTGCAAGAGCTTTCCAATATGCACGCCACTGAGTGACGTCTGTACTTCCTGGTCAGAGAGCACCTGTCCATCATAAGCTCACTATCCAATCAGAGTAGATCACTGTTAACCCCGCCCCCATGAGAGGTTTGTGTCAAAATACTAAACGAAAAACTGTAAAACGTAATCTTTGAAAAACATTAAAGAATGAAGCATATCTGAAGAGCCTGTTGAATTTGTGCGACTGAGTTCATTTTTTTTTTTTTCATTTTCATTGTGTTTTTCTTCTTTTATAATGGCATATTTTTGATAGTTTCTAAAAAAGTTACGTTCAGTTTTATAAAGTTTCGTTCATTATTATTGAAACGAATGTAATTCCATACAGGTATCCCCTGCTGGTAGATGTTTTAACTACAACATATTGCAGGCTAAAAACATCTTTCTCCATTAAGAGTCATTCAGACATATCCACCGATTTTGATCACCGATTTAGAATTTTTTTTTTTCTTTTTTTCTTTTTATGTGGCTGTTCTCAACTGATTTTGCATCCAGTTACAGTATGTTCCAGATACACAAAGGTGGTAAAGTTTTTACTATTCATAGCC
This sequence comes from Carassius gibelio, assembly GCF_023724105.1. Classification (NCBI taxonomy): domain Eukaryota; kingdom Metazoa; phylum Chordata; class Actinopteri; order Cypriniformes; family Cyprinidae; genus Carassius; species Carassius gibelio. Next base: position 8,321,344 of record NC_068415.1, read on the forward strand.
AGCAACCAAATTACAGCATTTCTGTGTTGATGACCATGTCTAACCATTCACTGGTTGTAAACACAACATCATCCACACATAAATAATGAAGACGCTGTAAGCTAACAGGATTACAGGTCATCTCTGCAGTCACACATGATCAGCAGTGCAGAAAATTATTTTATGAGGGGCTTCTGTTAAATAATTGCACAAAAAACAAGTATGCATCCATAATAGCTGTGTGTAGAGAGTTTTGTGTCAGGATATTTAAACCATGGGTGGCTGTTTAGAACTGTGGATTCACTTTACTTCATAGGTTAGAAGAACATCAGTGAAAATGACAAATAATAATGATACATACTTCTGCTGCGAGTTCACAGTAAATGTATTCTTCACTATTCAATAATCTCAGCTGAATTTATTTTTGACTTCCCGGTACTATGGCTTTTAACAAAAATGCTCATCATGTTGTCATTGCTATTTATTTACAGAGTATGAATCATCCTAAATGGGTAATGGAGTACCCCAGTTCTTATTACAGGTTACTTTATATTTCAGGCCTGTAAATGACACTGTAGATCATTTTAAGTTAGAGTCTGAAGTTATGTTCCAGATCCACCATTTCAAAAAAAAATGTGCTAAACAGTACCTTTATCAGGAATCTAAATGCAAAAATAAAACTAAATGAATACATATAGGCTAAATGAATTAGACGGATACATAAAACAAAAACGAAGAATAGTTAGGTAATAAAAGGGTCTTTTTCCAGTGCGGGAGCTATTTTTGGTCTATTTTTTTTAATCTATTTTTGGTTCTGAGAGTGTTCTGCTATGCTCCCCAAATAAAAAGAGAGGCTTTAGCTACTTCTGCTTCACAAAGAAATAAAACATAAAGCTTCTAAATGTCTCAAGATTTCAAGTAGTCAACATTAAAGCTAAGAGGCATGCATTAAAGGTAAGAGACATACAGCGGCTGTGTTTCAAAACCTCGCGAGCTGACTAGCGAGACAGAGTTTTTTTGTTTTGTTTTTGAGACACAGCCTTTGTTGGGGATGGAGCAACATTGCAACAATGAACTGGCAAAAACCAGCTCGGCATAATGCGATTTAGCCTCATAAAACCTTACGAAACGCTCAGAATTATGAATAGACTCCGTGCTGCTGTAATCTAGTGTGTGCAGCCTCGGAATCAGCTGCATAGTTCTCTACTGCACTCTGAGGAGCCTGGTGATGCAATGTCCACTGGAGGACACTCAGAATCTAGACTTTTACCATTTATACCTTTTGCATTATATTTAATCAATACAATTAAGACAACATATCACAAGGAATATTATTAATTAAATAGGCTACAACTGTTCAGAATCCATGTATCAATTAGAAGAGCTATGTGTTATATCATTCATTCATTTTTGTTTCTATGTTTCGCCACTAGGATTTACACAAGCTCCAGTCTGGTTCCAGAACAGCTGAGAAGAGATGATGCTGACCCTCAGAGGACCCCAGATGATGCTAACCCTGAATCAACAAACAGAACTAACAATTATTTCTAAATGTGTGACTGAATCATATAATAACTTAATTAATAATATTGATAGTTCATCGTCTAGCTGACTACGTCTTGTATTATTATTATTATTTTTATTTTTTCTAAAATCCTGTCAAATGTGCACAAACTACTAGCTACTACTAAATATTGTAGAAACATAATTTTCTGTGAAGTTGCTTTGTAACGATTTGTTTTGTAAAAAGCGCTATACAAATATACTTGAATTGAATTGAATTGAATTCAGATGCAAACAGATCTCAATTGGAATTAGAAGAACCACTAGTATTTTTCTGTATTGAATGAATAATTCTTAAGTTGTATTGATTTAAATAGTTTTATGCAATTTCTTGTTTGTTTGTTTTTTTAAACACACATATAGGCCTACATGTAGCAATCAACTAACTAATCAGTAATAAACACATCCTGCATTCACAAGACAACAGGTTACTAAATATGACAATAAAGCAACAGTAGTTTTTGGGAAACGGAAGCCATGCAAATTTCCAGGCCCCAGTGCATGCTGGGAAGCAAGAGCAAAAGCTGTGCCTATAAGAAATGCTTGAATGCTTAAACAACTTTTGAAAATATATAAACCAAGTCAGTATAGTCTTCTAACTGAAGAATCACCCCCAGGCTGATAGTGTATTCTGAGATGTACAGTTATTATAAGAGAGAGATTTAGGCTATTCAAAGTTGTTAACGAATGTAGTATAGCTCAAAATTAAAGGTTAGCCTAGCATTAAAGATTATTTATCATAAGTCATAATGAAGTAAATAATGTCAGGAATTGTCAAAGCAGGCTACTTCCGACAATGGAAAGTGAATGACGTACAATCACGATGACTTGTTAGAATCATTCTTCATTCGTTTGCATACAACTTTGTGGTTAAGAAATACTTGTACTATTTGTGTAAGTTAATAACGTTTATTAGGCCTTTATTAACTTTCGAGGTTTTGTTAGTGGTAAATGAGTCACTTCATCAACAAACTCATAAGGACTTTGATTTGAGTATATAGGCCATATTGAGAATCATTTTCATAATGCTGCCATATTTATTTACAGAGTAATCGTCCTAAATGAGTTATGAGTACCCCAGTTTTTATTACAGGTTACCCTATATTTCAGGCTTGTAATGGTCATTTTAAGTTAGAGCCATTTAACAAAAAAAATGTGCTAAACAGTACCTTAATCAATAAAACTAAATATATACAAATAAATGAATTAGACATACTTGTACTATTAGTGGAAGTTAATAACGTTAATTAGGCCTATTATTAACTTTATAGGTTTTGTTAGTGGTAAATGAGTCACTTCATCAACAAACTCCTAAGGAATTTGATTGGAGCTAGTCTATATTGGAAATCTGGAAGTATGTAAATCGATGTTATTTTTAGCGTGTCTGCATTGTAACTGCATTTGGCCTTGTTGTGTGGACTGCCGCCCTTAGCTTAAAACGGGAATGCTTCATTCATTAGTAATCGAGTAGCTATTTCAAGTTGAGTCCGCGATCGTGAAGGGCTTTGAATCGCGCGTGTTCTTAAAAATGAGCCCCCACACTCCCAGCCATCCAGCATCTTTCTCCGTCGTGCGTCCTTCATGCACACAGCAGCACATGGTTACAATCAAGCCCATAAATCAGGCGCCTCCGATCGAATAGTCCGAATTAAGCACACATGCACATCAGACTGGGACTGACTGCTGTTGCAGTAGAAGAAGCGAGAGAAACAGTCACACATCAGGGGGAGGGATGGAACCAAAAAGCCTCTATAGTGATCAATATCTGACTGTCTTTTGTAAATCGCTGCAGTGCTTCACAGGTGTACACTCGAGTATTCTCATACGGATTGACTGAACTGGAGCCACATGTCACATGTGCTTCATAGGAAGAACCGGGGCATCATCTGCTGCAAGCTGGATCTGGAGGAGGATGCTGCGGCAAGTGATACACAGAGGGCTGAAATCTTCCTTCTACTGGCTTGGTTTGTTCGTGAGCAGGCATCCGGTGTTCTTCCTCACCGTCCCCGCAGTCCTGACCATCATTTTCGGATCCACGGTGCTGAGCCGGTTTAAGCCCGAGACGGACCTGGAGATCCTGGTCGCCCCGACGCACAGCCTCGCGAAGATCGAGCGGAGTCTCGCCAACAGCCTCTTCCCCATCGACCAGTCGAAGCACAAGCTGTACTCGGACCTGCACACCCCCGGCAGATATGGCAGACTCATCCTGCTGGCCAAATCCGGGGGAAATATCCTGGAACTGGCCGAGCAGGTGCTCCAGGTGCACAAGAAGGTCCTGGATATGCGTGTCAATTATAAAGGCTTCAATTACACTTTCGCGCATCTCTGTGTCCTGAGCCACCGGGACAAGAGATGCCTCCTGGATGATATCATCACCATATTCGAAGACATTCGCTTAGCTGTTCTGTCCAACAGCACTTTTGCCAAGGTCCCCGTGAGCTATCCGAATACAACATTAAAGGTAAGAGACATACATTGTCTGGAGCACAAGCGGCTGTGTTTCAAAACCTCGCGAGTCGACTAACGAGACAGGTTTTTTCGAGGTTTTTGAGACACAGCCTTTGTGTGCGATGGAGCGACATTGCAACAATGAAACGGCAAAAACCAGCTCGGCATAATGCGACTGTGCCTCATAAACCCTTACGAAACGCTCAGAATTATGAATAGACTCCGTGCTGCTGTAATCTAGTGTGTGCAGCCTCGGAATCAGCTGCATAGTTCTCTACTGCACTCTGAGGAGCCTGGTGATGCAATGTCCACTGGAAGACACTCAGAATCTAGACTTTTACCATTTATACCTTTTGCATTATATTTAATCAATACAATTAAGACAACATATCACAAGCAAATTATTAATTAAATAGGCTACAACTGTTTAGAATCCATGTATCAATTAGCTATTTGTTAAACCATTCAGATGCAAACATATAATTGAAAACATTGAGTTAATTGGAATTAGAAGAACCACAAGCATTTTCTGTTACTGCATGAAGAATTCTTAAGTTGTATTCATTTAAAATAGTTGTATTAATTTTTTTTAAAATATCTACTATACTACTACTATACTAATTAATCAGTAATAAACATCCTGCCATCACAAGACAACAGGTTACTAAATATGACAATAAAGCAACAATGGGAAATGCATTGTTGCCATACAAAATTTTCAGGCCCAAGTGCATGCTGGGAAGCAAGAGCAAAAGCTGTGCCTATATAAGAAATAATTGAACATAAAACTGCTGAAAATATATAAACCAAATAGTTTTAGTACAGTTTTCCTCATAATTTAAAATGTTCACCTAAATTTTGATCATAAAAATATAAACATAATTCTGTTGAATATACCATTGTTTATATATGTTGCGTTTCACAATCAATCTACAGTAGCACAGAATCATATATTGCTGTGTATTGTTACTCAGTAAATATGACGATCAAGCAACAACAGTTGTTGGGAAACAGTGAAACCATGTTAATATTTCAGGCCCCAGTGCATGCTGGAAAGACCGTTGTTGGAATTGTTATTAAAAGGTGTGCTTATTTAGGAAATGTTTGTAAAGCTACTTAATACTTTGATTTTTCAATAATCTAAATTATTTATTCTTGAAATATTCTAACAGAATACATATTAGTTAATTTGCCACCAAACATATCAGCATAAATGAACATAATTCTGTTAAATATAGTTTATACTCATAATCTACGGTAGCATAAAATAATTTCCTGCAGCATATTGCACAATCAATTTCAAGTGTCCTGAACTGAGATTGAATATGCATCTAGTATGAGATCTGTAAGACACAGACACAGACTTTATGAAAATGCTGCAGCATTCACAACAGTACAGCAAGCCGTATATCTTATTGTTTTCCCAAGCCTACGTCAGTAGGAGTAGGAGCAGGATCTGTGTGAATGAGGCGCTTTCTGTGGCCTCTACAAGAGCTCATTCATATTGTGCCAGTTTTTTTTTTTTTTTTTTCAGAACATCTTGAGGCTGTATTGCTGCATCCAAGGCTACATCGCTTTCTCCGCATAGGGTGATGCACTGTCCAGCTCATTACTGGATGCTGAAATATTGAGACTATTCAGAAAAAAACAATAACACTCAATCTGCTCTGGATTTCATTAATTCAGCATTGTTTGGTGCAAAAAATGTTGTTCAGCTGTGGAGATTGTTTTATCATATTTATCTAGCTTCATGCTGTGGTTTGATATGAGCTTGTGTTTTCCTTTTGCCGTATTTTTTTTTTTTTTTTTGCCTTACATTTAGCTAAAAGATCCTAAGCACAGGTCGCCATGATTTTGATAAGTAATACATGTTCCTGGATCAACATCTTTTGATGATCCTGGATCAAAATTAATTTCCAAAAATATAGAATTAACCTAATTCCAACCCCTAAACCTAAACATACCAATAATGTATTTCTAAAATCAGTGGGAAATGATAGCTGATTAACAAGAGTGTAGAAGCACCTAACTCTGGTTTTAAGCCTAAAACAGATATTTCCTGAAAAGTTTTATCTCTATTCTGATTGGTTGTTTGGAATGTTGTTCCAGGATCCACAAGGATGTTGATCCAGGAACAAGTTGTATTTGATGAAATCATGCTCACCGCACACACTGCTGCCTTGAAATACATTTTTAAAATGTATTTATTTATTTATTTTAATGGTTATGGAAGACCATTTTAATACATTGTTGATACATTTTAATACAATGTGTTAAATCCATTCAAATACCAGAACAAATCCACACCAACAAAGCTGCTAATTAACTGGTTTGCCGATTTTGCAAGTCACAAATGAGTATAGTATGGAATTAATTTGAAAATGCAGCAGTGACGTAGCAAGTCAGCCCTTGGCTCAAATGCAAATTCTTTTTAATGGGCACCAAATAAGAAGTGCTACAAAGAGGTTATCAGCAAAATGTCATACTAAATGCATTGGTTTGCAAAGGCCATTTATATGTCATTATCATCTAAGTAGCCTGATTAGTAACAGTACTAATAATAGTCATAAATTGTCGAGGAAGTTACCTAGTAAATAAACCAATGAATGTCGCATGAAACACAACCTTGATACAATATGTTTTCACAACCAGGGGCTGTTTCCCAAAAGCAATTATGGTTGCAAGTTACGTCATTGCTTAATAGAATTTAATGGGACTAATGACCATAGTTAGCTAACGCAAGTTTTGGGAAACACACCCCACATCGGAACTAACATAAGTCTAAAATAACCAAGGCCCAACCAAACATCGAAATGTCAATACTAATCTACTTCATGCAAAAAAACAATTGGCATGGCAAAAAAAAAGAAATATTCACATGACAGACATGAAAATGTAAAATGAAGGCACTACTCACATGTTTTAGTTGAGCTCTCTTTCTTTCAGAAGATTCAACCTTGTGACTGACCTCTTTCTCTCCTCTTTAAGGACCCACTTTTACGTTTGTGTTTTTTTTGTCCATCCTTAACCTTGACAAATATGGAACCTTGCACATGGCATGCTGGAAATATTTATCATTGCAATGTTTTAATAATTAACTCTCTCATTTTAGTAAATCATGGCCATGTTGTTCTAATTCGTTCCCTCGTTTTAATTCAATCAAAAAAGCAAACAAATTAGTACAATTAATAAATTGTCCATGTAATAAAATGAGGAAATTAATTCTTAAATAATTTTTTTCCATGCATGTCATTTCAACTTTAGTATTCCTCAGATGTTCCAAGCGTACCAATTATTTAACATATTTTTGAACTGCAGTTGATTTTCACTGATTGCAAAGTACACTTGTTAAATTGCATTCAAATTCAATTTCACTCGTAGTAAGCAACTGGTTTGTTTTGCCTCTAGGATGGTCGAGTGTCCTTTATTGGCCATCAGCTGGGTGGCGTGGCCTTGCCTGCAAACAGCCGGGATCAACAGGTCAAGTTTGCTCGCGCCATCCAAATCACCTACTACCTCCGCAACCTTGGGCCAGTGGTGCAGGACATCATTTCTGAGAAGTGGGAGAGTGAATTCTGTAAGCTAGTGCACCAGCTGGCTACAGACAGCCAGGAACTACACATCCAGTCACTTACGTCCTTCAGCTTATGGCGGGACTTCCACAAGACAGGCGTGCTGGCCAAGAGCGAGGTACTGGTCAGCTTGGTGCTGGTGCTCCTGGCAGCCACCATCTCCAGCTCTATGCGGGACTGTTTGCGCGGGAAACCCTTCCTGGGCCTGTTGGGCGTCCTCACCATCTGCATCGCCAACGTGACGGCAGCTGGGATTTTTTTCATCTCTGATGGGAAATTTAACTCTACTCTGCTTGGGATCCCCTTTTTTGCCATGGGTAAGTGCAGCTTTGTTCACGGAGGCTGCGGTGATTGTGTGTAGGATTATTATAATTGCTGTGTGACTCCTCAGGAGGGAGGGTGTAATTATTTTCCATGGGAGTCATCGGGGTCAATGCTTGTGCAACAGTGGGCTTCATCATGTAGGGAGAATCTGTGATATTATGAATAGAAATGAAAGATAATTAGAAGCCAACATTTTTGTGGTGCAGTGAAAAATCTGTAAATGTTTGCCTAAAAATTCCATAATTGTGGTGAAGAATGTCAAGTTAAAATTAATATAAATTGATGTAGCTTTAACATGATCTGTGGATCTGATTGATGGTATAGTTAATGTACCACTCATGATAAACAAAGAACCAAATAATGGTGGGGCAGAACACACTGACCTAATGCAGTGGTTCTCTTCTGGTGGGTTGCGGATCTGCTCTGATAGGGCCATCAACCGCAAGAAAACAAACAATTAAAAAAAGCTCAATGTACATAATAGCCTAATATGTAAAAGAATAAATAATCGAATCTTAACACTTTCTACATATTGTTTGTTGTAGACATCACAGGGCGTGCATCCAAACAAATTCTGGTGTTTTTTTCAATTCATGCCACTTGGTAAAACCTAGCCAAATCATGCAGGTGTCAGCAAGGATGGGTTAAATGTGCTCATTTGAGAAAACCATGAACAAAGCTCTGCGAGGTAAAACCAGACTACGATAAATGTCTTACTATAAACATACTACACTAAAAGGATAAACATGGTTGGTGCCTGGCTATTATAAAGTGTGTTTACAGTAAGTGGTGATATTCAGATTAAAAGACACATTGCATTTGTAATAGTGCTTTTATACAGTAAACAGCTCAATAAACAAGTATTTAATTTTGCATAACTTGCATTTTAAACCCTGTATTGCCCCTATATATACTCTTTGCCAATGGAAAATAGTTACAACAAATTCAATCATCTCCAAACAACAACGTGTAGTGGTGTTTAGTTTCTGAATGAATCAGTGTGTTGAACAAATCGGCTGAGCGAATCTTTCAATAACTGTTTAGTGAATGAGTGTTGTGAATGAATCAGATAAGTGAATGTTTCAAAATGACTCATTTAGTCATCTTTAATCTCGAATAAATCCGTGGTTTGAACTAGTTATTTGTCACCACATTCTGGCTGATATAACCTGTCACGAGTCACAGAAAAAAATAAATGGACAGATGTAGAGTAATATAGATAAATGAATTTCACTATTTGATTTTTGATGATATTTTGCTGTGTTGGACCCGCAGAACCTGATTTTACCAAGTGAGACATGTTCCTGGGACAACATCTTTGTTTTCCCTGGAACAACATTGTGATTAACCAATCAGATTTGAAGAACCAGTTTATAGATTTTGTGAAGTTTACGCTTAAAATCACTGTTTGGTGCTTGTACATCAGTGTCATTCATCTATCATTTCCTCTGATTTTAGGGATTACTCATGGTTAAGGTTAGGTTTAGGTGTAGGGATATGGTCAAGAATATATTTTTGGAGTAAAATGATGTTCCAGGGTCAACAAAATATGTTGACCTAGGAACACATCTAACTCAGCAAAATCAGGAGGTGCGTTGGACCCAGTTGATGACAGTTGTCAGATTTGTTCTCCACCAAAATAGAGCTTGACTGAAATTTAATTTAGAATTATTAATGTCATAAATTCAATGGTATTAGATAGCAAACATGCCATTGCAGCAATATGCAATGTGAATGTTTTAGCCTGCAGAATATTGATCCTTTTAATGATAATTAGCTCCTTTTCTTTCTATTGTTTGTGCATTTTGGGAGAATAAGGGAGAGTCATTAGTTTCTGACAGTGCTGGGTTCTTTCTGACATGTTATTTTTGTGGACCCCTGGGAACATAATCTAGAAAACTAAAACAAACAAAAAAAATTAACAAATTCTGAGCTCAACGCATCTCGCAGGTGTTAAAAACACCCTTAGATTTTACACCTGTCTAGCTTGCATTAGATGCCTTTAGGTGACGACTGTCACAACCCTCAACTGAGTGGAACTAATTAGCTTTGGATTTAAAGCGTGTTGATCTGTTCGCTCCTGTAGAGGTAGAATCATGTTTTGCTCAAAACAAGGATATACAGGGTGCAAAAGCACAATTACAACCTGCGGAGAATAACGCTTACAGCATTCTTACTCTCAGTCAGTTGCTGCGATGGGTTTGGTTATTGTAGCAGCAAAAAATAATCATCAACCATCAGTTACATGCGGCTTCCCAATTTGAGAAGACGGCAACATTGTCAGTGAAAAGACTAACTGTACTGTAGAATTTTATGATCCTGAATATCCTTTTGGAGCTTGTGGATCAAAGGTAATAATGCTTGGTGCTGTACTGTATACTCACCTCTTAAGCTTCAGCCAGCCATTTACAACGTCCCTAATGATCTAGACCTCTCAGATGCTCAGTCTTATTGCAAGCCTAGCCCAGTGTGAAAGATTAATTGCTCCCTGACCACTGGATTTTGAACTCTTTGCACGGTACCGGAGGACCTGTGATTTACTGTGCTTTGCATTTGAGCTTCGCAAGGAAGGACAATCTGGAGAAATAGATTTTGTCCCGCCAGCGAAGATGAATGGTGACACTCTACACGGCACATCACAATGTGCTGCGAAGACCCCGGGGACACGGGGAGGCTCCGTCAAGTTGGCGAAGTGACACTGGATTCAAGTTTGTGGATGATTCTGAAAGGTCTTTTGATAGACTAGACACATTTGAAATTGAGGTTGTCCTATATATGTTTGGATTTTTCTGGTTTTCTTTAGTCCTTTTTTAAACAGATTTGGTTGAGGTACATAGTAAATCTTTGTCTTTAATGGGACACAAAGGGGTTGAAACTACACAAGGGTATATTTATATTAGGGGGAATTGTCCCTTTAAAAAGATTTGGCAGAAGATGGATGCTCTGCAGAAAACAATGTGTGACACTGTTTTCTGAGACAATGGATGGAGTGCGTGCTATACCTTCAATTTAAGTTTGGAGGTTATTTTTGTTCAGACGCATACAGCAATTGGCCTATTTATAGACTTGCTTCCTGCCACATGTCTTAGTGGTGGAGCGGCAAATGCTTTGTTCTGCTGACAAATGACAGGATAGGAAATCAATGTCAGACTACTCACTCTCCTCCTGATCTTAGTGCACATACAGTAAAGCTGTTTGCTGTTGGTAATTGATGAATTAATTACAGTAGAATTCATATATTCATGAGAATTACAGAAATTATAAAGTTAATTCTCATAATGTCAAATTTATTCATTTGTAATTAAAAGGGATGTGAATCCAAATTGAGATTACTTTCAATATTTAGTCAGCTGCTGTTGTTGTTTTTCATGCACCATAAAAGGATAATTTTTTAAAGAATCTTCAAGCAGCTCTGAAAATACCAGAAGGGGCTTGTAGAATTAAATAAGAATAATTAAATCGGTTTTATATGGGAAAAATATCCACAAATTGTGCTCTGTGTCATGCAAGTAGTTTTAGTATTTCAATTTGCGGTCTCCTTCACACTCTCCAAAAATAGTCGGAGTCTGCTCTGCTGAATATTCTGAAGCTGAACAGATGCGAGAAGTTCACATGGTGAGCGAGTCATGTTGACAGCAAGGAAATAAAAATTCATAAAAGAAAAGAAATGTGAAGCCAGAAACAGAGCAGTGGCACAATGCCAAAAAAAAAGTCAAAGTACAGCCACGCAATTTTTTTTTATTTTTTTATTTTTTTTTATTTTTTTATTGTGGTTTCTGATGCTTTTCAGAAAATGCTAATTTATTTTTCATGTTGTCACGTCATTTAAAATTTAACTGGACAAAGACCTGTCTTTGCTGTAACTATATATTGGCTTAAATTTTATTTCGGAGCTTATCTACAAAAAAATAGCTTCGATTTTGCAAAAGCTGTCAGAATCACAAAGAAAACATTGCTGCACCTTTATTTAGTTTTCCTGCAATCATATTAGCACATTCAATTTGACAAAATTTGACTATGACTATTATGACAGAGAAATGATAAGCATAAAAACTTCGAAAATTATACGAGAAAAGATATGAAAGATAAATAGATAACACTGATGAACACAAATAAAAGAACTTATCAAAGAGTAGATTAAGATAAAAAAAGTAGGAGAAAGTATGTGAACTTTGACATTTGTGGACCTCAGAGAACAGTACAAAGTAAAGACATAGGCAGTGCATTACCCCTTAAAGTTAAAATATTGGTTTAGACATCCATATATGTATGTCGTGAGCCATAATGTAAGTGTGTGTACGTGTGTGTGTGTGTGTGTGCGCGGCGGCGTAGTCACTCCCCAGCACGTCAGTCCTATTGATCGGGCTCATTTAGGGCCACAGTCTGTGGAACAGCATGTGCCCTGGGATCTTGACCGTCTCCTTGCAATTCTCTCCACACAAGCATGATTGTGCCTGGTCATGGCTAACACACATTCACCGTGCCTGGGAAGTCCAATCCCATCTTGATCACCATTCTAGAAACAAACATCATACAACCGGCAGCATTTACAGCAGACCTTTGCTGTCTCCAGCAGGAAAATATAGATGATGGGGTGTTAGTAGATTGAAAACTGACCATTTTGAATGCCATTGATTTGCCTCTGTGCTAGAAGGCAAAAGCAAGTACTGGGGAAGAGATTAGGGGTCTTACCAGTGAACTACTAATCACAAATGTCTTCAAGCATCACATATTACATGCCATTAAGCCTGTGGCTGGATAATTTGCCATTGTCAGGAGGAAGGATCAGAATGAGAAATGTTTGTTGGACATCGCAAGCCAAGAGAAAAAAAATCATTTGCATAGCTTGGTCAGACATGATGTGCGACTACTGAATTGATGCATGAAATAGAAATGGAAACAGAGGTCCAGCTATTCTTCATCCTCCCTCGATTTGTCATTAATACTTCCAGTCCTTTTATCTTTCAGTTGTATGATTTATGTTTCACAGGGTTGTTTTTTTTCTCTCTGATTGAAAATTATGCAAGATTCTTCTGTTCTTTTTCGTTTAGTGGCTTGCTTCAAGTGGAATAATTGGTATTAAAAATACAAGAGTGTTTTGGATGGAAGCTGTTTCAACTTGACAATATTTTTACTGTCATCTTTATGGTTTTAGACCACTAAAAGAAACAGTGCTGTTTTTAGTGTGGGAGTACAGTTGTTAGGAGAAATAGATCTTCCGGTGAAGGCCTAGAACACACTGACACATGCTGACAGTGGAATGTTTTACAATGACATGAAATGCTGTCATAGATTGTAAGGTAGATTCTCCCATGAGTTTATGTGATTGAAGCCAAGGCGTATAGAAAGCGAGTGATGGAAAAGGGGGATCATAAGCTATTCAACCACTTCCTTGATTGCTGCTTTAGGCTGATGTATTTTTTAAAACTGTACGAGCTGCTACTGTATGTTGTAGTTCATTGTCTTGTTGATATCAAAGCAGCCTCATTACTTTGTGCGAAACTGATAATGAACAATTAAATTGTGGGTTTGAGGTCAAGAAATTTTAATAGATGAAATAGTGTGGCCCATGGCACAATAAATGCAGGGAGTTTTATTCAGCTCATTCTGTGTCTCGGCAGAAAAGTAGGCCATGAGAAAGATCTAAAAGTTTTAACTATTCATTCGAGATGGATATAAGGCTATCTTTTTCTTTTTTCTTTTATTGGACAGTCTTTTTCATATATGAATACTTTGTACTGTATTTTCTCCTGGCTATTTTAAGATTAGTTCTTTATGTTTAGCATAAAAGATCTCAGGGCAGTTTCTTCTTTCTTATTTATACTATGTCTGATTTAATATTTGATGAAAAGAATACATATATTAATCATATTATATTTCGTAATAATATTTCACTATATTACTGCTTTGATGTATTTTAATCAAATAAATGCTTGTTTTAAAAAACATTAAAACCCCCAAACTTTTGAATGGTAGTGTATTGTATTATGTTTCCATTGAAATGCCAATCTTGAAATTCCAAGGTAAAAAAAAAAAAAGAAGGAAACTTGTTCATTGCCAAACACAGCTAAATGATAGTTCGTAGAGTCAACAGCAGGATTGATGAGGTCCACTCCAATGAAATTATGTGCGTGTAACTCAAGCCCTCTGCTGATTTACATGCGGTGCATTTGCACAAGCTTTTTCATTAGCAGTTGCAGATGCAGCAGATGTGTGGGGTGCCACAAGAAGCAGCAGCCTCAGAAGTGTCACACCATCCTCTCCATCTTCTGACTGCAATCGTTTGACTGGCTCTGCAAAGTGCTCAGCGTTCTACTTAGACACCATTGAGTTGTGTTGAGTTTTGTGCACGTCACACACCTAATCCTTAGCAGCGGGATTAACGGTGAGCTGTGATGTGTGCCATGTTAAGATAAGGACATGTTCACTGTCAAAGGACATGCTAATTTTGGGCATTTTTGTAATGCAGCGTTCTCAGCATATTTTATTTGTATTTTTGAATGGACAGTGCTGCCTTTATACTGATAATGTCATCCAATAAAATGAAAGGCAATTCTTTTGCACTGCAAAAGCAAGACATGTTTATTTGAGAAATACATTTATGATAAATAAATAAAAGATATGATATGAATGCATAAAAAGCCCATTAAAAGAATAATTGAGAAATAAATGTGCTCACCCCCTAAGGCCATCCAGATGAGTTTGTTTCTTTATCAGAACAGACTTGGAGAGATTTAGCATTACATCACTTGCTCACCAATAGGTCTTCTGCAGTGAATGGGTAACGTCAGAATGAGTGGCCAGATATCTGATTTGTTTCTTACAAACATGCAACTTTTCCGCTTCGTAAGACATTAATATAATAATATATATATAAATCAAGCCATTTTTTTTTTTTTTGCCACAAAGAAGAACTATGATGATAATACCATGTTGCATGTCCAAACAATGTGGTAATACTTGGAAATTCGTATAAATAGCAAAATAACTAAAATATTCTGCACTACTACAAGAATATCTCTTCAGAGGATATACAGGCTATTGTACATATCTTGTCAGTGCTGCACAGAAAGACTGAGACGGTATGGAAGTCCATGTAATATTTTCTCCATCTTCTGTCACAAGTGGACATGCTTTATGAGAGGTGTACGAAGGGTCCATCCGTAGGGTGTTTTCCTGCCGGTGATGGATGTGTTTGCAGCTGCTCTGGTGCTGAAGTTTTAAAGCAGTAATTTTGTTTAATGACTCACTGCACTGCAGCGAGAGAGGTGATGCAGCTCTTTATATTGAAACCACGGCTTCAGAGTAGTTTTCCTCCAGCCGGGGCTGGCTGGAACTGTCCACGAGAGGCCTGTGACAAACTGCCCTCCTTAACTATGTGGAATGTTGTACCTGTTCACCAGCAGCCAGAGACATGAGGTACAGCCCTTGATTTCCTACCGTACCCCTTGTGAGACTTGCAGGGTACACTGCAGTTCAGGTCCCTAGGTGTTCTCACTAGCATGGGAGAAACACTCTGGGGGAGGGAATTCACTATGAATTAATTGTACCCGCAGTTTATTTGTGCACGCGGTCTGCATTGTTTCAACACCCGATTCACTAAAGGAATTATGCATATCCAGTAACACACAACCACACCCACAAAAACACAGCTTGTGCAATGCAATTTCTTTTTTTGCAGGTCAGTGCTGAGTGTTGGATTGTGTAGGATGCTTTTACCATAATCCTGTTTACTACCCTGGGAACTGAATCTGCTATTTTAAATATTTTAAGTCTGCTCTACTACCATTGAAACACAACAATGTAAAAAAAAAAAAAAAATGTATATATATATATATATATATATATATATATATATATATATATATATATATATATATATATATATTAATGGAGTATGTTTTACAAGACAATGTGATAAGTAGAAAGACTAAAATAATTTTTTGATTCAACGTGTTACCTATGTTCTTGTTGTTTTGTCAACTACATTTTTCAGTATCTTATCTATGACTGTGTTTCATTTTTCTCGCTTATGTAGTACTGTTTGTGTGGGCATTTCATGTAAATGAACAGATTCACAAATGAATCACACGTTTGAATCCCTATATATGGCCTCACTGTTGTATGTTAATGATATATGATAATGTTGAAGTATGATAGTAAAGTAAGTCTTGAACAAAAATGGGTCACTCACTGCTCCACGTTCAGGGATACTGAGAGTCCAGTGTCATGCTGGTCCAGTGAAATCATCGTTGAGGTTATTGAAATGGCTTTTTTTTTTTAAATCTGTCTTACTCTGTAATGTTTAAGCAGTTTTCTCAGGGCTTTGTCCTTTCAGTTTTGAAAACACTCTATTTGCTTCTGCACTCTTTAACGTTTGGTGCCGCTGCGGCAAAATGTGTCAATCTTGTTTCAAGATGTCACTTTTCTAAACACTCCTCTACTGGCCCTGATTTAATTTACAGCCTTGAATGGATGGACCCTTTTTGACAGAGCTTTTCTGAAACAAAATCACTGCCATACAGTAGATGCTATTTTAGGAGTAAGCTTTTGCGTACTGTCACAAGATGACAGAATTAAGATGGAACTGAATCGTTTTACAAAGGAGATGCAAATAAAAGAATAATATAATACTGGATATTAATAACTGAAAGCATTTATAATGGAGAGAATATAATAAAGAATATTTTTCTTATATTTGTTAAGGCACTAACCCAGTGATTCCCAGCTACCGCAGGGGGCACTTAAGCAAGTTTGAGGAGATTAAACCCATAAAACAGAAATTTCTACGTAATTAAAAACTATTCATCTTTTTTCTTTGCAATTAACAGCTCAACACCTTTCCGACTATTTAAGGAAAAAAGATACAAGTCCTTATAATAATGTTCATTTGGATTATGTTAATTCTACGTGATATGTAGAATAATAAGAAACAGTTTTTCTGATTTGGTGTAGATGAAGACAGCTTGAGTCTCCCTCATTGAGTTGTTGGGCAGCATAAGACAAAAAAGGCTTGATCTACAGTAGGCAGATATGCAGTAGTTTAGTCATGTTTTGTCTCTTTGTCCTGTTTCATTAGAGACCTTTAGAACTGAGCACATTTTCTTTCTGCCCTTGACCAGCAGCCTGATGGCACTCCATTTATGTAGTGGTGATTCATTCTCAGCCCACACTGAAGAAATCGCTATGTCATTCTGAATTAGAATGTGGTAATACATTTAGAAGTACCATTCCTTTACCTCTCATTTGTCCTACATAGGGAAATCCCTTTTGCATCATGTTTAAAGGAACGCTCCACTTTTTTTTTTTAAATACATTCAGCCGATCTCCGGGTCTGGTGGTAGCACTTTTAGCTTAGCTTAGCATAGATCATTGAATCTGATTAGACCGTTAGCATCTCGCTCAAAAATTACCAAAGAGTTTCTATATTTTTCATGTTTAAAACTTGACTCTTCTGTGTACTCTCATTCCGGTGTAATAATCAAGGAATTTTGCTGCTGTATCATGTGTGCTATCATAATATCATTGTGCCTGCTGCATCCATGGTACGGCAGCAAAGCTCCTTGATTATTACACCAGAATGAGAGTATAGATCCTAGCCATATCAACCAAGAAAATAACAACTTTCCATTTTCCATCGGTGTTAGTAAATGTAACTACAGAAGCGTTACACCGTGTATTAAGCAGATTCAATGATCTCTGCTAAGCTAAGCTAAATGTGCTACCACCAGACCCGGAGATTGGCTGAATGGATTCGAAAACTGTAAAATTCAGCTGTTTAACTCTAGGGGCATTGCAAAATGAGCCTATTTTATAGTAGAGTCTTCCTTTAAGTTGTATGTTAGCATCTGAAAAGTGATAAAGTCTAACACCAGAACGGTGAATTGTTAAAGCCTAAATTATCTATGTGCTTTTGTTGTTCAAATATTTATATTTAGAATGTTTAAATCAATAAAAAATTTTGAGAAAATAAGTCATTATTTAGAGAAAGTTTATAGTTATATTTTGAATGTTTAAATTAATAAAATTATTTTGATAAAACGTCATTATTTCGAGAAACTTTTTCAAAATAATAACTTGTTTTCTCGAAAAAATGAGAAACTTTTTCTTAATATTGATTAATTTTCTCAAAATAATTACTTATTTTCTCGAAATAATTACTTAGTTGCTCACAATAATGAGTAACTTTCTCGAAATAATGACTTAATCTAAAAAAAAGAAAAAAAAATCTAGTGTATAATGCTGTAATCTGTCATTAAATAATGATTTCAAATAAATTATCTGCAAGTAGTCTTTTGTTAATTTACCAACAAGTTGCTGTGCCAGCATGATAGTTCATGGCTACAGATATAGAGGAATATATTCCAACAAAAATCACATTCATTTTATGAAGGTACATATCTATGCTTCAATGTGAAAAAAAATGCTTAATGTGGCTTAAAGTACAGTGACAAATTCAGGATAAAATATTATTGATACATGCATATGGGTAAGCATAAGAGTCCAGAATTTAAGAGAATTTTACAGAAATTAAGCATTTTCCTATAGAAAACTGTTATAGAAAATAAGCGTTGCTGTTTTGTGTTGCATTTATATTTTGGATCCACCTGAATGCCTGTATACACAATATGCATGTTCATTAATTTCTGAACTGAATTTGGTTAAATCTATCTTTGTACTTCAAGCCAACGTTAAGCATTTTTCACGTTAAGAGTTTGTCCTACAAGAAGTGGGACGCTGAAGACCAAGAGGATGACGTGGTAACTTTGAACTGAGATGGCTTATCATATGAACATTCTATGCATGCAATGCATGAAAGGGACAGCTAATAAAACAAATAAATCATCGAAATAAACATTTATAAATTAAGTTTATATGTGTAATGGCTTTCATTTCTTCTTAAAATGTCTGGATTCCTTAACTGGAATATTAGTCTGGAATGTTTGAAGCCATAACTATCTGGCAGAGCAACAGTGTTACAAATGAACAAAAGACTACATGCAGATCATTTATCTGAAATGACTATTTAAAGACAGATTATAGCTTTATACACTCTTGTGTTGCGCATGCGTGATTGAGTTTTTTTTTTCTTTTCTTTTTTTTCCTTTTCTTTTTTTTTGTGGATTAAGTCATTATTTCGAGAAATTTTCTTTTTAATACAAAAAAGTTTCTCATTATTAGTAGAAACTAAGTCATTATTATGAGAAATTAAGTCATTATTAAGATACATTATCTCATTATTAGGAGAAAGTTTCTCATTATTATGGGGATGAAGTCATTATTATGGGAAACTTAATCATTATTATGAGAAACTAAGTCATTATTACAAGAAAGTTTCTCAATATAATGAGATATTAAGTCATAATTATGAGAAAGTTTCTCATTATTGTGACTTACAAAATCATATTTTTCTCAACTGTGGCGGATATGGAGTGAGTTTTGATTCTTTATAACATGCGAGAAAATAAAATATCTGAGAGAAAAAAAAAAGTTTGAGAGAAAAAGTTATCACACTGATAGCAAAAAAACATTTCATGAGAGAAAAAAGAATATTTGAGAGAAAAAGTTTTCATGCCAATAGCAAAAAATAATTATATTTGAGACTAAAAAAAGTTTTGAGAGAAAGTATTTTCTCATAGAACATAAAAAAATATACATTTGAAATTTTTTTAATTATTTCTGAGAAAAAAAATCTCTCTCAAAATACTTTAAAAAAAACTCTCAAATATATATGTTTTGCTATCAGTGTGAAAATATTTTCTCCATAAAAAAAATGTTTCTCTCGAAACGCTTTTCTTTGCTCTTGATGCAATTTCTTGCTCTCGTGTCAGGATTTTGCTTTCACTGTGAGAATTGTGTCATGGGCGGGGCCACGTTCCTATTGGCCAGTCGGGTGAGCATCGTCTTGTCTTGGGAGTCGAACTGAATCATTACACCATTGTTCGGTTCACCTGCATAGATGCCGCCTCTGCCTTATGGCTAGTTAAGTTGAGCACGGACACTCCAACGTTTGGGCAAGATGATGACACACAGCTGGCTGAGCAAGTTCAGTATCACTTAAGATTAAACATTAAAAAATAGCACTCATATTCATGAATGAATGTGTATTATATTATTTGCTTGCTAATCGCTAGTAAAGCTAACCAGCCATCATGCTAGGTAAACTTGCAAACTCACCTGGTTTATACTATGTTTAAATCAAATGCCAAATTAATGTTTTGATTTAGATAGTTTCACGCCTTATTTAGTGAGTAGTGAGCTAGTTTCTACCTTTGCACTTGCTAGCCTCAAAGCACCTGAAGAGTAACTGCTTGTTCATACAACCTCCCGTACAACTTTCAACTAACGTTAGTATGCATGGAAGGTGGCAACCCTACAACTAGCTAACGTTAGACAATGATTGATATACCGTTTGAAAGATTTAAAAGAAAAAATTATTACCAAGACAGTACAGGCACAAACATATTTGTGGGTTGCTAATGTGAGAGTTAGTCCTAGACCTGCAATTTACCTTGTCAGCTCTAGACCTCGGCTAGATGGTAAAAAATATTTAGAATAAGCCCCGTGTAGCTGAGTTTGTGAGCTATACATGCAGTGTAGCTAAACATGTGCAACAACCATACAAAGACTATTTTAAACAAAACTAGGTGGGACACTTTCAAACGGTATATCAATCACTGCTCACTACTCACTAAATAAGGCGTGAAACTATCTAAATCAAAACATTAATTTGGCATTTGATTTAAACATAGTATAAACCAGGTGAGTTTGCAAGTTTACCTAGCATGATGGCTGGTTAGCTTTACTAGCGATTAGCAAGCAAATAATATAATACACATTCATTCATGAATATGAGTGCTATTTTTTAATGTTTAATCTTAAGTGATACTGAACTTGCTCAGCCAGCTGTGTGTCATCATCTTGCCCAAACGTTGGAGTGTCCGTGCTCAACTTAACTAGCCATAAGGCAGAGGCGGCATCTATGCAGGTGAACCGAACAATGGTGTAATGATTCAGTTCGACTCCCAAGACAAGACGATGCTCACCCGACTGGCCAATAGGAACGTGGCCCCGCCCATGACACAATTCTCACAGTGAAAGCAAAATCCTGACACGAGAGCAAGAAATTGCATCAAGAGCAAAGAAAAGCGTTTCGAGAGAAACATTTTTTTTATGGAGAAAATATTTTCACACTGATAGCAAAACATATATATTTGAGAGTTTTTTTTAAAGTATTTTGAGAGAGATTTTTTTTCTCAGAAATAATTAAAAAAATTTCAAATGTATATTTTTTTATGTTCTATGAGAAAATACTTTCTCTCAAAACTTTTTTTAGTCTCAAATATAATTATTTTTTGCTATTGGCATGAAAACTTTTTCTCTCAAATATTCTTTTTTCTCTCATGAAATGTTTTTTTGCTATCAGTGTGATAACTTTTTCTCTCAAACTTTTTTTTTTCTCTCAGATCTTTTATTTTCTCGCATGTAATAAAGAATCAAAACTCACTCCATAGGCGGAACTCACTTAATGAATCTAATTAATCTTCTTAATTGGAGAATGCAAAAGAATCGCTCAAGCAGTAATAGTGTTGTTCATGAGATGGCAGGGTCAACAAATTAAATCCTCATACAATGATTTTGTTGATATTCTGTATATAATGTGGCAAGTGGTGACCCATGCTCACGTTCAGATGTCTTTAATTCTACCAGTCTTTGTGTTCAGTAGTTTAGGTTTTAATTAGCATTTAGCAGCTGCTTTTATTCAGAGCATCTTCCTATAATTCCATTGACAGCAACCCTTTTGGAGCAACCTGAGGCTAAATGCCTATCATAAGTGTGCTTGATGATGAAAGAAAGATTGTGATGCCCCTTCTATGAGTGTATGTAATTGAACATGTAGTCTTTGCGTTAGCTAACTGAATCTTTGGCCACCGGGTGACCGTTAGCCCACCATGTGCCCTCCTCATCTTGCAGATGGATTCACACAAGCTAATGGACTTGTTATTCCTCTTAATAAAGCTAAAAGCAGGGAAAGCCAGTCCATCTGACTCATTACATTGGCGTAACTCTTTATGGTTAATTAGTTTTTCTCTCTGTGTCTGTCAGGTCAATGGAAATTTATGATTTTGTAGAAAGAGTTAAGTGAGTAGTTTTTGTGACTTATTCTTGACAGTGTTCAGAGATGAGCCGTGATGTCCTTGATGCTGAGTGAAATATTTAGTGGATGGATGAAAGTCAAATGTATTAAAATGTTCAAAAGCGACAGTGTGCACACACTAGATCACATAGGTGGATTTTAGAATAGTAATTTAATTACTGCTCATCTTACAGCTATCATGAAAGGCTTATTATTCCATAACTCATGTTTAGTGGTTGACCATTATGACTGATGACCATGCCATTATCTAGCCAATGACTGAAAAAATGCTGATGCACAGTGGGGTCCAAAAGTCTACGGGCACCAGGAATACTAATATGAAATTTAAGTTGTATGCTTCTGAAAACTGAATTTTAAAATAATGAATAAAAAAGAAAAATAACTTAAAATGAATAAGTGACTTTGAGGATTAAGTCAATTGTGGTAACATTTTAGTCAATTATTTTTAGGCTGATGATTTCCTGAATGCATGAAGTGATAGAATTATAATAGTTTTTATTAAATGGGAAAAGTAAAAATAGTTGCATTTTCACTAATAGTATTAGATTTTTGACCTCTACTGTATAATTGAATCATTGCAAAGTATTCATGCAATTACTTAAAATAAATAAAAATAAATAAAATTACTGAAAAAAACTCTAATTTAACACATTTTTAGTTTATTTGATTTATTTATATAGATTACATTTGAAAATCAATCTTGATTGAGGGCTGTGGGATGAAAGTAAAATTGTAAATATTAGGACGAGTGTTTTGGAATATATGTCTAATTAATTTAATTAAAATGCTTAAATTTCACTGCAAAAATTGAAAAAATATATTGCCTACTGATATTTGGCTGTTGTTGGATTTTGGAACTGACACATCTATCACTATAATCAGCCAAGTGGGCACAGTTTTCACCCAGTGCCGATAATTTGAAAATGGGCAATTACCATGGCTGATACTGTACAGTATATCGGACTTACACTACTCATGTTTGATGTTTTTGTCGATGAAATTCATGCTGACATTACACATGCTGTGTAATCAAGTTTCTCTTTGAATTTTCTGAGCATCAAACTATAAATTGCTTCTCTCTTTTTTTTCAGGCCATGGAACAAAAGGTGTGTTTGAGCTTCTGGCAGGCTGGAGAAGAACCAGAGAGAGTTTACCCTTCAAGGAGAGAGTGGCGGATGCATTCGCCGACGTGATGGTGTGCTACACCATGACTAGCTCGCTCTATATTATCACCTTCGGCATGGGTGCCAGCCCTTTCACCAACATAGAATCCGTGAAGGTTTTCTGCCAGAGCATGTGTGTAGCAATCTTGGTGAACTACTTCTACGTATTCTCATTCTACGGCTCCTGCCTGGTGTTTGCCGGGCAGCTGGAGCAAAATCGCTATCACAGCGTCTTCTGCTGCAAGATCCCCTCGGTGGAGTATCTGGACCGCCAGCCCACTTGGTTCAAGACCATGATGAGTGATGGCCACGATTTGTCAACGCACCACGACAGCATACCGTACCAGAACCACTTCATTCAACACTTCCTAAGGGAGCATTACACAGAATGGATTACCAACACGTACGTCAAGCCATTTGTGGTTATCCTCTACCTGATTTACGCCTCCTTTTCTTTCATGGGATGTTTACAAATCAGCGACGGCTCTAACATAATTAATCTGCTAGCTAGTAATTCGCCCAGTGTGTCATTCGCCCTGACCCAACAGAAATACTTTAGCAACTACAGTCCAGTGATCGGGTTTTACATCTACGAACCCATTGAGTATTGGAACGCCACGGTACAGGAGCACCTCAAGACGCTGGGCCAGGGCTTTAATAAGATTTCATGGATCGATAATTACTTTCACTATCTGAGGGTCGTGAATGTCAGTGCGTCAACCAAAAGTGATTTCATCAACATCCTCAAGACTTCTTTTCTGAGGAGCCCAGAATATCAACACTTTGTGGACGACATCATTTTCTCCAAAAACGGAGACGAGTACGACATCATTGCATCCAAGATGTACTTGGTGGCCAGGACGACTGAGAAGACCAGGGAGGAGGTCGTGGAGCTGCTAGAGAGACTTCGACCTCTCTCCCTCATAAACAGCATCAAGTTCATCGTTTTCAATCCGACGTTCGTGTTCATGGACCGCTACAGTTCCTCCATCATCTCCCCCATCCTAACGTCGGGTTTCAGCGTGCTCACAATTCTCATCCTCACCTTCTTCCTGGTCATTAACCCACTGGGGAACTTCTGGTTGATTTTGACTGTCACCTCCGTGGAACTGGGCGTCTTGGGTCTCATGACGCTCTGGAATGTAGACATGGACAGCATCTCAATCCTGTGCCTTATTTATACTCTCAACTTTGCCATGGATCACTGTGCCCCCCACCTCTACACGTTCGTACTGGCCACTGAGCATACGCGGACTCAGTGCATCAAGATCTCTTTAGAGGAGCATGGGGCCGCCATTTTGCAGAACACCTCGTGTTTTGTAATTGGGATAATGCCTCTTCTCTTTGTGCCTTCTAACCTGACCTACACACTGTTCAAGTGCTCCCTTCTCACTGCAGGCTGCACAGTGCTGCACTGTTTCGTCATCCTACCGGTGTTTTTGACATTCTTTCCACCCTCTAAGAAGCGGCACAAGAAAAAGAAACGCGCCAAACGGAAAGAGCGGGAAAGAGAGAGGGAGCGGGAGAGGGAGAGAGAGGAAATCGAGTGCATCGAAGTCAGGGAAAACCCGGACCACGTGACCAATGTTTGATTGAAAGATGTGTGTGAACGTAAGTGGTAAGAAATCAGCTCCCGTACACTAGGGGGCGACATCAGGCAGCACTTCACAGATCCAGAGGTGGCCAAGTATGGCACTCTCGCCCCTGGGGTGACCCTCACGACCCCAGCAATCAACAACAGTGCTGTCCAGAGTTAAAAACCCCTTCTCACTCATTTCTTGTGTACCCTTCATCTAAAACAGTGTATAACATCTGCAGCTGCTAGCTGATGTTAGCCGTTAATGAAAGGTTTGCGAAGGAAGGTTGTCTGTATACATGAACTAATACAAAAGACCTAAAAAGAAGGCCTCCAAAAATGTTATGAGCATGAATCTAAGCAGGTGGGTTCCTGCTTATTTTCGATCTCTAGGGGTATCCTCGAGGGTATTCATATATGTTTTGTAAGAGCAGATATCACAACAAGTCCATTTGCTCTTATTTAGCACCAACACAATTCTGTTTGATCACTCTGTGTTTTTCTAAATGTTATGCACCTCACGTTCCTCCAGCCTTGTGCTTACATAATTAATCGAGACCAACTCTGTTTAAAAATAACTATGTGAAAAATAGTAGCGAAAGGAAGTAGCAAGTTTTCAGCGTCCATCAAATTATGCAGCACTCTCCTACAAATAACCCTTGGCATGCATTTATCACAAATGTCCTGTAGCAAATCTAATAGTGTGTTTGCAGTTTCTCTGGTAGCAGTTATTTAGACATATTCACTGAGACTCCCCCAGAGAGGTCCCACCTTATACCTGGAAAATATCCTCCAAGCAAACCATTAATGATCAGTAGAATGAAACATTAAGAATTGCAAAAGGGGGTTTTCTCCTTTAAATGTTCAGTGAAAGTAGATTTGTCAAAGCTGACATTTTGCTGAAATCCAGACTGTAATTTGTCTTACTCTTCCGGGTAAATAAACAGTGTCTGAAGGTGCATTGTGTGGAGACCACCGACATGAATCACTAAAATGTTTTGCATATAATATTAAACTGCATATGCCATTTAAAAAAGGTTTTCCAGTACACCCAAGTGGCACATTCATGAGAAAAGAGACTTGTAGCATGTCTTAAAGCTGCATTGATATGATCTGTTTGTGTACTTGCTTGTGTGTTTGTTTGTTTGTTTGTTACAAAACCACAAATCTGGTCATGCACCTGTTCATGTAGCTAAACTGAGCAATGACAAAGATGAGAAAGGTTTCCTTTCTGTTGTATTGTTATTTTGCACATTAGGCAGATTCACTGACGGCTGTCGTCTAAAAATATACAGTATGTGTCAAATCACAAGAGTGGATATTGTTTTTGAGTGTAGCATGTGTTTTGTCTGTATTTGTGTGTTTTTGCGGAGATGAGCAGTGCAGATGGTATACACTGTGCTTATGTTGAAGACATATCTTGCACAAATCAATATATCACGGTACATTCTGGTGGAAATGAGTATGTCTGTTATGTTAGAAGTGTCAGTTCTCTTGTGCACAGGAATATTAGGCATTGCACCAGGTGATGTTGTGCATTAGCAAAGTAGTCGATCCAGACAGTTTTGATCTGTGAGTTATTTTATGCATCACAATTACATATAGCACCAGTCAAACCTGTTGGTAGCTCTAAAGATGCAACACAAAAGATAATATGGAAAATGTAAAAAATAGATAGTTTACCCAAAAATAATTTACTCACTCTCATGTCATTCCAACCATATGACTTTCTATTGTCTGCAGAATACATGTTTCCAAGATGTTTTTTGTCAATACAATGAGGTACAAAATGGAACGAAATGAGGTTGAGTAAAAATTGACAGAATTGACAGAATCATTGTTGGGTGAACTGCCCTTTTAATGTGAAAGTTCTGAAATGAACTGTTTAGATGGAGGCAAAAATCAGCAGCTCTTTGCTTTTTGCCGGTCTTACTCTCCCCACGCCTGCATCCCGGAAACATTTTGGCTAATGTTCTAATAATCACAAATTAAAAATATTTAGTATAAATATTTCATCAAACTCTGATTGTCCTAATCAGCAGTGTATAGGTGTAATCAAAGTAATTATATCCTTATCTCATTCAGCAACAAACTGTTCTCATGCTTGCCATGTTTCCATTGGTTCAGTTGTAGATTCGAATGGATTCTAGGTCAGTCGTTGCAATGTATGCCTCAAAATAGACTGCCTACCAAAAAAAGTTGAATTTGAACCCAAAAATGTTTTTTAGAAATATTGCTAGCTTTTGTCCTGCTGCGTATACTGTATTTAGTAATTTCATGATCATTGGACTGTTCGAAACGCATGTGGTAGCCAGAGCCTTACTGATCCAGTCAAACAGCTGGGTTCATTGAGAGTCATTCCAAAGGCAGATGGCCTCTCACTGGGGAAGGTTTCGTTGACTAGAGTTTACTTGAGAGGTTGAGATACATAGACCAAATGTTTGCTACAGAAAAGTCCATTAGAAACAATAAAATGCTTCATGTACAGTAATAGTCTTAATTTTTCATTGACTGTTTAAATGTGACAGGCTTTAGACACGTCAAGGCCACCAGTGTTTAGATGCAACATTCCAAACCCAGCAGATTTCATAAATATTAGTCAATCAAACTTTTATGTACTTTGTCTAATATCAGTGGCATCCCCATATTTTGTAAGAGCTTAATAATTTGTGTTGGAAGAGGGCATGAAAATTAAATCTAAGAAGACAAGAGATGCATAATGAAAATGATGGAAAAAAAAAACATACTTCCCAAAATAACTGTGTATGCATGTATTGTATGTATGCATGTATTTGGTTAGTGTGTGTATTTTTCCCCCTGACTTTTGAGAGCTGTAGATGCTGGAGTGGACACTTTTTTTTAATGCATACTTGATACCATCTTCAGAAATTTGTGTTTTATTTTTTTTCTGGTGTGCTTTAAGCCAGAATGAAAAATTATGAATTGTAAAATAAATGTATAGAATTTTCTATTTTTTTTAAAGAAATGAGAGGTGGAATTTTTTTTAAGATGAAGGTCATCACGTTATTATAAAAAGCAATAAAGAAAAAAAAAGGAATAAAATAAATTCTAAACTCCTTAAGCCAGGAATAACGTATGAAATGTTATTTACATCCTCACAGGTCAGTTCTTGCCACACTACACGGTTTGATCTTTTGTTGTAACTTAAACTAGTAGTTTACATGAAAAACCACAATGTAATTTTGCAGGACATGACATCACTCCCAGCTGAATCCATTTCTGTATACATTAGGTGGCAAAAACTGAATCTTAATTAGAAATCTTAATTATAATTCAATGTGTAGACATAGGTATAGAGAGTTTGTAAAATAATTACTAAATATATTAGAGCTAATAAAAATGCCAAATAACTATGTTGACAATTCAGGACAATTAATTAAGTTCTAATTAAATAACCCAGCTGTGAATGCTGGTCATATCAAATTAAGGCTGTATAAATGAAAATCTGCATATTGTTCCTTTTGTTGTGATGCATGTTCTTGGATCAGACCATAAATCACTTAGTCGACATTTTTATTATCTGCTTTATTTAACTTCAAAGTGGCCCACAAATCAAAGTCAACACAAAGTCACCACCGTTTTCAGTGAAACTACAGACTTCAGGCACGCAGCTATGTATTCTGAGGGCCATAAATCAAATATGCACTTTTGGGCTCAAATCATTTTGACAACAAGCATGCCATATTAGATTTCATGAGCTAAGACTGTGAATCATTGCTAAAAAGAATAAGTCATTTTTATTACAGGGGACTCATTTTGCTGTACCCCATTTTTTGCAAATGCAATGTCAGAGGTCAATCAACAAACAGATTCTTTTACCGTTTTACTGCTCTGTGAAGGAGGAATATAACTTGCTCAACAATAATATTTATAATATTTTAAACGCTCATTAAAAATCAGATCAACTTCTAATTATAAAAAACAAACAAACATTTTAACAGATTTAATTGAATATCCTTCATAAACACCATTTATTACACTAGCGGTGAATACTGTATATCACTGTTATTATGTTTTTAAAGGCCTGACCTAATTAGTCAATGTTTTGTCATGGGATTTGCTGTTTAGAATGCAAATAACAGTGTTTCTGTTGTGTATAATTTCAACTGTATTTTACATTGCCAAGGACAAAAACACCTTTTTAATACAGAAAAACATACAATATTGTGCATTCAAGGTGACGATAAAACGGATATCAATCAGCTTTATAGCAGACACCAGCGTGTACTATTTTACATGATCAGGTCATTAATACAACAGAGCAATAATAAGACAATAAGCGCATACCTGCATGTTGTTGTTTCCCCTCTCATGCAAGGCTTTTTCAGACTCTGCCAAGGTCCAAAATTAACACTTTTATAATTAAATTCGGTGCAATTCTGTAATGTGATCTTGAGCTTGGCAAAGGCACTAACTATATTAGTATTCTTTCCCCCCTCTTAAACAGAAAATGCAAGTAATCTGGCTTTGATGGCTTAATAAATCAGTTACTTCAACAAAGTACACATATTTCTCCTATATGTATTTCTACTAATTATTGCCATTTAAAAAAAAAAAAAAAAAAAAAAATTAAACATGGTAGTTTATTTGTTATGATATGCTCATGCTGTTCTTAAAAATAAATAATTTCAAAAAAATTAAAATAAATGTAAAACACAATTTCATGACAGATAACCCATATTTAGGACTGATACATTTGATCAATGCATTGGCAAATGTAACAAAAACTTAATTTTGGATCCTGGCCATAGCAATGATATATGCTCATCTGAAGTTTTCCAAGTCCATGTTTTAGTCAGGTTACTCAAAACAAATCGGCTAAAATCATAAAGCTATAAATATAAATCTTAGACAGTCTTATGATGTAGAATGGTTTAAACAAGCTCTTCACTCTTGAGAACATTGATTTAGGTGAGGCTACTTAATTTGTGACCTCAGTTCACAAAATGAGCCCAAAACATTCATGTCTTGTGTTGCATAAGCCAACAAAGAGAAGATAAAGGCAGCTTCTGTAAAATTTTCTCTAGCGAGCTAAAAGTTGTTCAACACTGTATGAAGTCTACTGTTTTTTTTTTTTTTAGCATAAGTGGGGAGGTTTTAAAATATATATTTTTTAGTTGTTTCTAATTAGGAGTGACTTATTGTCAGTGATCTGATTTGGTGTCTACTATAAGGAAATGATACTTGCAGTGCAGGTTAACTGGTGTTTAAGATAATATTCTGTTCATGTTTTGTACCTTAATTGGCATTGATTTATTTTGCGTTGAAGCTAATGGTTATGAAGCACTCATTGAAGATGTGTGATTGTTATGCGAGTGCTCATCAGCTTTGTTGAAACAAAATTAGACAAGAATTAGAATGCCATAGATTGTGTCATATCAAAGCTTTTAAAATGGTAGCTTTTGCAATCAAAGACCCACAAGTTCATAAAATATGAGACAGTTCAATGTGCTAAATATATTTCGGTCATGACAACTCTCGGAAAGGATAGTAAGAAGCTTTATTGATCAAATTAAAAAAGCATAGGTTTGGTCTTGGTAGACTAGAAATGCTATGCTGCTGCTGCTGCTGCTGCTGCTGCTGCTGCTGCTGCTGCTGCGAACCAAGTAAACTTGCTTTGGCTAAATGCACGGATCATAAATAAAAGGAAACATGCTGCTGCTGCTGCTGCTGCTGCTGCTGCTGCTAGAGTGAGAAGAAGATCCCCCCATAGCAGATCTAGGCAGGTGGTGCTGGGGAGGTGGTGGGCTAGTAGAGGATGTGGCGAGCATGGAATGTGTCACACGGTTCTTATAATTAGGACCTGATAGGCTGGGAATGCAATTTTGAATGAACCAATTGAGCGACGATAGAGTTTCATGGCTGAACTGCTAATTTGAATGTGAACATTTGTTGTACGTATTGCCAGCAGTGAATCTTTATAAACAACTTATACATAATGTAAAAGGTAATGTGAGTTTTCAGTGCTACATCTAATGCAATTAGTACATACCTAAACAGTAAATAACAATAATGAGACTACCTACATTTAATTAGTAAAGATTTAAAGGGTTTTTAACGGATAAAAGGTAATCTGTGAGGTTCAGTTCACTGTTGTCTATTTAGTATCTATGTTAGTTCTGAAAATGAAAAAAATGTATATAAACACATTCCTAAGTCACCCTTAATACAAAGCAGTGAATTATTAGTATGGACAAAATTAACAGTTAGTCAGAACCATTTATGAGCCCAAATATGTGCAATTATGAAACATAATAGGGATGTGCAATGGTATTACAGTAACACAGTAGTTTTATTCCTTAGGATCAACTCAAAGACACAAACTAAGTGAGATCTTTAGGTAAAATAGCAGTGTAAGATTTTTAAACTGGCACTAAGATGAACAACATCACATGAGAAATTGTGTATGCAAAGATGCTCTCTATGTCTTTTTTATTAACACATTAGACCTAAAGCATGAAGGTTTAGTTCCTATGCGTGTGTATAACACTGTGATGCTCATACAAAGTTTACTTTTGTGAACATGCTTGCATTGGATTGGGAGGGAAGCCATTGGTGTGACGTAAACAGGACGCTTGATTCTGAACCCATGTCTAAAGAACAAATCACATCTGTAATGAAACTGTGATGCTCACAATGGCTAAAAGCTATAGACAATGTCATTGTTGTGTGGCCTAAAACTGCTGGTATGTTATTCCTAGTCTGTGTTCCTAATCTGAATTGTGTTCATGTAGCCCCATTTCCTCCTTTCTTATTTCTCACCGCTTTGTTCTCAGCAGCTCTCATCAGAGCTTAATTCAATGAACTGCCGCACATGGGTTACATAACCTATCTGCAGTGATTTTGTATTCTTACTTACTTGATTACTTCTGTGCTTTGTTCAAAGAGTGTGAATAGCCCTGAAAACAGGCCCAAAGTGCAAGTCTCTCATGCAGATCAAATCTTTTCAAACGGGCGAAAGAAAGAAGAGTGAGCGTGCCGCAAGATTGATGTCACATGCGGATACGAGTCTGTTTGTGCAGTTGTACACTTGTTGGGTGTCTTGAAATGTTTGAGTTCACTGTGAAGTGGATATGTCAGACTTAAAAACATGACGTTTTAGATTCCATTCTGATGCAATGATTTGGTTTATTCCTGTTCCAGAACGCACAACGGTAGATGTGAACATAGCGTTAAATGAATATGTCTTCCATTAATATGGTGTTCCGTTTGTGACACGCACCAGAACACGGTTTCATTTGAGTTTCGTCACAATTCAAGGTAGCCAGTAATGTGAACTGAATCGATCAGCCAAAAATAGAAACCATAGTAAAGCGATCATTTAAAGGAATGTCTTTAAGTCTGAATTTATAAGATGTATGCATTTGAATGCTCTAAATATTTTCGTTGTAAAATATTTTTACTGCCTGCTAATGTTGAAGCTATAAATATTATGCTGATGTACATTTTTATATGGAAACATGAAAATATGGATTTTTTCATTAAAGCCTTTGTCTATGAAACTTCATGGCATTATGACTGGAGCCTTCTGTGTATAATGCTTACCGGGTGGGTGGATCAGCCATCTTTCTCTCTGGCACAAAATTAGCATCTTTCTTCTCTGATGACACAAGATTGATGAATGAATCCTAGTATTTATCATTAGTGTGAATCAAACTGATTTTATTAGTGTCATCCATAATGTAACAGTTTTTATAGATTGCATTAATTATTAAGACAAGTATTCTAACAAGATTTATAATGACAGAGAGTGACACCACGAGATCCGTTTGCATGTTTGTCAGCTACAGTATTTTACCCAGGGAGGTCTATGAGACATTTCTCCAGGTCTCCAATTCTCCTATTCATCTCATTTGCTCACATGGTGAAGGATCCTTGAAAACTGAAAACATTTTTAGCTTAATTTCTCTAAATTTCTATATATACTGACTGACTTGAGTATTAAGTCATGATTTCCGATTGATCATGTGACACTGAAGCCTGGGGTAAACTGCAGCTGAAAACTCAGCTCTACCATCACAGGAATAAATTACATTTTCAAATATATTTAAATAGAAAATATTTGGTTTGAATTGTAGTAATAATTCACATTATTACAGTTTTTACCGTTTTTTATTTTTATTTTTTATTTTTATATACAATAAATATAGGCTTTGGTGACCATAAGAGACATCTCTGAAAAATCTTACCATACACAACATTTTAAACATTAGTATATACAGTATATATAAATAAATGAATACAACAGTTAGGCAGTGGTAAAGCATCTATAATATAACTAAATATTTAAAGTGGCTAATGCTAACCATCCAAACTTTAACCTCTTAATTTGAACTTAAATTCATCTTTCAATTCAATTTTTTCCCCTACTTAATAAATTTCAATAAAATTTCACCCATGTGACCATTTGGAAATTGTGTTTTATTCACAAATTCTAGTGAGATTCTACATTTTGCCTAACTGTGTGACATTTGACAGATAGTGACGTACCAGTAGAGAACATTATTATCCTGGGATACCATCAGAGCTGCCTTGCCTGCAACTCCCTTTTATGATGTGGGTTTGATGGAGAGGGTAAGTCCAGAGATAAACTCAAACACATGCTAAGAGACATGAGAGGACAGACAGACAGATAGATCTTCTCTCTCCACCCCACATGTCTCCAAGCCTCTCTGCTATGTTTGGGAGGTATATTTCATGTTTACTGTTTCTGTCTGAATTGGGATTTAGAAAGTTGAAAGTACACTTCTATGTTATTTTTATTTTCTAAAAAAATATGTATACAATGACTAATACAGTTAGTAACAAAAACTGAAAAAGTGAGGCGCAGTGCTTGAAATCACTTGAAATCAGCCGTGATTAAACAGTACTGTGGCCTCAAGGACCATATAGAAGTTCTCTCTCTCTCTCTCTCTCTCTCTCTCGCTCTCTCTCTCGCTCTCTCTCTCTAAATATGTAAATTAATGTCCCAGTCACATTTTCTTGGTTAAATCATTATCATTTTACTATCAGAAAAAGAAAGCAAAAATAATTATATTTAATATTTTTATATTTACAATATTATATTAATTAAAGCCTATTTATTCATCAGGTTAGTGTTTTTAAGCATTTTATATTCATTCCAAAATTATAACTCAAGGCAGTAACAATTTAAACAATAATTAGGGTTAGAGTACCAGGGTGCATGCTTGTGATTTCCTCTACTCATAAACAAGTGTCAGCAGCATCACACGCATGTGTCGTGATACTCTCATAAATGGGTGACACTGAGGAGATGAAATCTGTTCACAGATGCAGACACCATCTTGGAATGGTCAACTTGACGTCATTCACCGTACTGTAGGTTCTCACTGAGCCGTTGATCCGTTCTGTGCAGGTTTGTGCCATTTTTCTAATTTTAATAATTACTATGGTGAATGATATGAATGAAGGTGTTTTTGGTGCAAAACAATTGAGCGTATGTAACAGTGAAATTTTGACACTCAGTTGTTTTGCAACAAAAACACCTTCATACAATGACTTATAGCTTCAGAAACGAGTGCCAAAGTTTTTACGCATTTGCTGAGTAAATTCCTCCATGTGCATCATTAAAGTCATGTGATGGCAAAACCTGACTTAATAAAATAATCAACAGTGACATGATTTTTAAAATATAGCTTATGCTAAGAAATATACTTAGACTATAAACATGCGCCGCTACTTGAATCGAATCTATTGTATTATTGCATTGTACAAATGAACTGCCATGCAAAAAGTTTAATGTCTACATGCTTTAGGAAGGGGCATGCCGTTGTACCAAGAGTGAGTAAAAAATGACTGCAACTGTATAGGAGTTTTAAGCTAATTGTGTTTCCCATCAGGTCGTGAGAACGGTCCATTTGACTGTCACAGGGAGGTGAATATGTGCTCGTTCATGAGTAAGCAGCTGTGAGCACATCAGCTCAGCGTGTCTGTTGTGTCGAGCTCATTCTCCCAGTTCTCAGCCCATTCTCTGCCTCCTCTGGAATCACAAATTCACGGTGTGTGTGGAGTTTATACCACACACATCATATTGCAACCCCGCTGAGATCATGGTCCTATCAACGGAACTGACGAATGAAAAAAAAATTAACAATAAATGCCCTAAAATGTGTGTATTTGTTTTATTTAAACTGATTGATGTTATTTGCCATTCTAATATTGTGGAATCCTAACTAGCTAGACGTTAATTACAAAAAGAAAGAAAAAAGTCAATTTTCTAATTTCAGTTACTGGCGACTACTGATTGCTTCGAATTAATAAGTGGCTTAATGTCACCAATTTCTGCACTCCTTATTTTATTTTTTGCTGTTTTTAAAATACCTTGCCATAAGTTCATTGAAACATTTCCTCCCTGTTGGGTTGCTAACCCTTGGCATTGTCTTTCAATGCTTTCTTGTCAAACAGCCTATACTTTATTTGACAGGAAATTCTAACAATGTGACATTTTTCTTTCTTTCTTCTTTTACCATTTCTTAACTTGCAATATTTTTCCTTCCCAATGCACACAAAAACTCCTTTTAAATAAACTTTATTCAATGTTTTGATCATTATTGTAGATAGATACACTGACATTACATTTTCTGATGACACACAAATGAATTTGTCAGCCAACTATCCTTTGTCAACTGTTGAAAGTGAATTTTTAAGTTATAGCAATTGTAGTTCCAAAACGCAAACTGATGAGAAGAATAAGCAAATTTCTACTAATAAAGTAACATACATAATCAACTGATAACATCATACAATAATCAACTGATAACAACATTTTCGGGTTTACAGTTAAATGTAGTACCAACACTGTAACAGAGAAATGTTCCAGCCTGTGGAATTTAAACATTAAAACCCTGTTTACCACATTTCTTATTACCTTAGAAGTAAAACTCTACCATAGTGAGGTTAAAAAATAATGTTAATGAGAACATGATGATAATGGATCAGCCGGTATGATTTCTGCACTTGCACAGAAGATAGCAAAATACTGAATGTCTTACAGTACTGTATATTATCATATTCTGTAATATAGATTGAACTATTTCAGTCTACACTGAATTTTGTCATGTAATCAAGGTCCTGTATTAAATTTCACTTAATGTAACTATGATGAAGAGATTACTATTTATGCCAAGACATCTGCTGGAGACAAAAATGCCAAAAATGTCCTCAGGGCCGGATACAGTGTATATCAACTGACTAATGCAAAGTTGAATGCACCAGAACAATGATTTGTTACTTGTGACAGGCTTTATTGCAATAGCAGAATTCTAAAAATAGTATAGAAGATGCATTGTGCCTCTCGTTTGTGAAATATGCAAATCTTTGGTAGTCTTCAATCTGCCAGTTTTATTTGCCTCCCAGATCACCACTTAGCTCTAGAACACTTAAGATGTCCCATTTAACATCAATTCACACGGCAATGCATTTTTCTGGTTGGTTCTAAGTGCTTCCCTTGATCATTAGTCAAAACCTACAGGTTTGATAATAAAGCCAAATATTATTTATAGTAGAATAGTCTATTCTTTCATTTAATGGCGATTTCTTCTTCAAACGTTTTTTGTAAGGTTTATCAGCCTTATTCATTGACAAACCTGTCAGATCTGATTGAGAAGGAACTTGTATCCTATCTACCTAGAGGAAACATCATAGGCAACATTACCTTTGGATTCGTTATATTTTCCACTTCAGGTTCAATTTACTAATAGAGTGGGGAATCTCTGGCCATTCAAACCGGAACCCAACAGGGTCAAACCATGCATTTGCAAATTCAGCTTTATTCAAGCCTTTATTGATGAGAGCAGACTAACAAAGCTGCTCATTTAAAACCTTTGTAAACAATTATCTAATATACAATACATAAAAATGTCATTTCTCTCACTGAAAAATATTTGTCTTAATGTACTCAGTCATGGTTAAAAGCTTTTCAAATTGTTGTTAACTTATTCAAAGGGCTAAAAAATTACTCTGGACTAAATACTTTGCCTTCCAAGAATAGATATTTTTGCTTTTGTTTATTTAGTTTTTATCACTAAACAGTGTGTTTTACAGTGTATTCAAGTGTTTTTTAAATACATAAACGTTTATTGAGTGCACTTTGCAAAATTTAAATAAAATAAATACAATTTAATTTTGATAATATGTCTACTGCATAACCAAACCTCCAGAAACAGAAATATTTCTGCTTGCCATTAAGGTTAAATAGTGATCTGCATCAAAATAAGTGTAAACTATTTCACATTTAATAACAATTAGCTATCATTGTGCTAACATTTTGTTTTGAGTATTTACAAGCTTCTATCTAATCAGTCATCATTATACAGTGAACGTTCATTTTGGCCCTTTAAGTTTTTTGTAAACCAAGCTTGCTTCATTATTAACTGTTAGAACTTCTATTATTGTCCAACTTCCACAGAACGTTTATAATATTTGTGGAAAACATTTAACCACACTAGTACCTGTAAACAACTTATGTTCACCAACTGTTCACTTTCTTTTAACCTTAGGGGCTTCCTGCAGCTTGATAACATGCAAAAGGTTACTATATAAAAAGAATGTTAAAATGAGTTAAATGATTAAAAATAAAACAAAGAAAACACAGAAATTCTAAAGACCATGAACTGAATCTTTGGAGGACACATTTCAATGTAAAATTTCTGATGTAATTATCATTGCACATGCCCCAAAACTATCGTGCCACATCTCTTATAATAATGTAAAAGAAATTCAGTGGTCTGAATCAGTGCATCATAGTCCATTCAATCTGATAAAAAAAATATATAATTATGCACATATGTTGTCTGTACGGTATATATCTATATCTATATATTGTTGTTTATCTGTGACCATGCTCTTGTACAGATGTGATCGTGACCGGTTTCAGTTAGCAACAATAGACAGAACACAGACTTGTTGAAAAGTGAAGCCACTTTAGAGTTCAAGCATTGTGGTTCTGAGAAGGCTGGAATACAATAAAACATAAAAAACAAAACTGAATCCTATTTACCACTTATTTTTTTTATACGCACACAGATCAACTTAAGAGATGTGTTTGCAGATTATGTGACGTTGACGGCGGTAGGAAATGTCCTGTTGATGTCTTAATTGCACAATAATAAATTGCCCAGTGTCCTATCACAGGCCCATTGTGAGTTCCTGTCATTTCCTCATATCTCAATTGGAACTTCATTGGCTGCTCTCTGTTTCAGGGAGGCAGAGATGGAGTAGAACCTGGGAAAAACAAGACAGCTACATTCAATAGTCTTCAGTCAATCGGTTGTTTTTTGTTACGTTTATCCTAATCCAGTCATACTAGGTTTTATGTCAACAATCTTTCCAATAAACATTCAAAAAAATAGGCAATCCTACTTTACAGTGTCCAAGCTTGTTAATGCAGAATGACAATGAACATGTAAACGCATCACATTCTTGCTGCATGCTAATAACTTATAAGGACAGATGTTTTTGCATTCAGAAAACAGAATTCCCATTTTTTAAAGAGCTCTGCAAACCAAATTTGTAAAACAACTTCTATAATATTAAAATATCAGCAATATGTTGCTTAAATGCAAAAAAATGAAATTGAAATATTTCATAAGGCTAACAAGGGCCAAGCTAACCAGCTAAAACTTGATGAATGCATCTCGACACAGGTATCTCTTTTTAAGTGAGTTAAAGGCAGTGTCTTATAACACTAATGGAACAAGACAAAGAGCGAGATGCGGCATAGCAACAAAAAACATCCACCCACAGTAGTATATGCATTTGCATATTGCGCTTGATTCATAATATAATGACCTAGTACAGAGGAATAATTGATGAATATTAATATAGATTTACCAACCCAAATATATCATGTCCTAAATAAAAGTATTTTAAAGGAATATGATATAATATATGGTGAACATGTGCTGTAATGTTACATTTCTCTCAATCTGTTCAGGTGAATAAACAAATCTTGGTTCTAGGATGTAGATATATAAAAATGTGATCAGAAGCCATTCATTCATCCCACATTCCTCTAGAATTTGAGCAGTAAGTTAGGTTAAGTCGTTTGGCAAGTATGTTAACCCATACTCGGAATTGGTGCTCTGCATTTAACCCATCCAAGTGCAATTGGGGGTTCAGTGCCTTGCTCAAGGGCACTTCTTCAGCCATGGGTATTGAGCGTGGAAGAGCGCTAACGTTGCACATACCTTGAAGCCCTGTAGTGCTTCTTTTTCCTCCAAGCTTGAAAGCAGGAAGCTTTTGCACAGTTCTTCTTACAGTCAATGACCTGATATATGATTGGATTGTACATAGCAGCGGACTTGGCCAGCAAAGTTGGCACAACAGAGGCTGGGATAGGCACTGAATCAGGCTCTCCAAAAGCAGACACCACTGATACCACAGCATAAGGGATCCAAGCTATTAAAAACCCTGCGCAGATCAACATCGCCACCTGGAGGATGCAAAAGGAACCATGTAAAAAATGACATGGCATTTCCACATAGCATTTCTGCTTATTAAAATGCACAAACCTTAGTCAACTTCATCTCCAGGCTGTGGTTGTTCTTATTCCGTGTGTCGAAATGAGAGACTTCTTTGGCTGACGATTTGACCTTGAAGATGATCATGACATAGGAGAAGACGATGATGCCAGTGGGGAAGATGAGACAGAAGAAGAGCATGCACATAACAAAGCTCTGGCCAGACACCGAGGCCTGGGCCAGCCACCAGTCCAGCGTGCAGGAGGTGCCAAACGGCTCAGGTGCGTAGTTGCCCCAACCCAACAATGGCATGGTGGCCCAGAAGGCAGCATAGATCCATGTAAAAACCAGACAGAGAAAGGCATGACGCCTTTTGAACCATG
The DNA here is from genome assembly GCF_023724105.1 of Carassius gibelio. Classification (NCBI taxonomy): domain Eukaryota; kingdom Metazoa; phylum Chordata; class Actinopteri; order Cypriniformes; family Cyprinidae; genus Carassius; species Carassius gibelio. The sequence continues at coordinate 8,361,011 of NC_068415.1, forward strand.
TACCTGATTGGCAGAGTGAACTGATGTTAGTAAAGCTATGACAGACAGACAAATAGAAACAGAATGAGAGACAGAAAAAATATATTTACCATATTTTAAATGACAGATCTTCAAGTAGCGGTCAAAGCTGACAATGGTCATCGTAATGAGACTTCCGCATCCGAAGAAAAAGCCGGCCCAGCCGTAGTAGCAACAACCCTGCCAGCCAAACAGCCAGCGATGGGCAAAACTAGACACTATGAAGAATGGCTTTCCAGTGACTGACAAAACATACAAAAAGAACTTGATGTTAAACAAGCCATAAAAAAAAAATTCAGAAGCAGCTATTACTGACAAAAGAATACTTTTGTTTTTCAGTGAGCTCCACAGAGGGCAATAAGAGCACTGCAAAAGTATGAACTGCAAACTATGATGTTATGAATCGAGAAAAAAAAAACATCTTTATCATTCCAAACGGCTCTTTTTCAGTAGATTTTATACCTTTTAATATAATTAATATCTTTGATTACTGTTTGTATCTAAAACCACCTAAATTTACATTTTTTTGAAATATGATGCAGATTCTCATTAATACTCTCTGTAAACATAAATTACATATAGACTGTAAATGTGATGCACTAGAGTAGTCTTCCATGTGCGTGACTCATGGGAAACCTCTTGATTTTTATCTATCGTTTAAAAGGTTTAGAAGTCTTTTTCAATGACAATGGAAAAACAGTATTACTCAGATTGTTTGATCAAATCCTGTGATTCTGGGGTAGGACTGTCGACTGACCATTGCAGACAGAGAGAAACTTGTTTGGGAAACTTATTTTTAAAACAGTCATTATTTTTGTCAGATAATTACACTCCCCACCTTTAATTAACCGGAATGAACTTTATGAGCTACGTGGTAGGTAGTTTGTTCTGCAAATCTCAGAAAGTGAGTGTTTAATGATGATGGCGACTAAACAGATTAAAATAATAATTCCTTACATTTATATAGCGCTTTTCTAGGCACTCAAAGCGCTTTACATAGTCAAGGGGTATCTCCTCATCCACCACCAGTGTGCAGCATCCACCTGGATGATGCGACGGCAGCCATATTTCGCCAGAACGCCCACCACACACCAGCTTACTGGTGGAGAGGACATTATACAGATTATGCACTTTACAATAACAGTACATGAATAATCATGCACTAACACCTAAATGAAATTTTGATTTAATAATGAACTAATGATGAGTTAAGGCATATGCTAATCAAGAACTGACATTACCTACTACACCATGAGTTATATGGATTCATGTGTGTAATAAACGTGTACTAACATGTATTCGAGGTGGTCATTAATCACACATGAATTCATGTAACTGTGCTTGATTAAAGTTATTTGATTAGTCCATGCCATAATCATCATTAATTCATGGCTTGAATTTAGAAATTAGTATATGATTATACATGTACTGTTATTGTAAAGTGTTACGAAAAATTAGCTATTTAAATGAAAACTGAGTTGTAATAAGCATGCAATCTTTTAAGTTTAAGAAATGCTGGTTTATTATCAGGGATATGAGGAAGCGACACTAAACATCCACTAGGTGGGGCTAGAGTACAATTATGAATAAAAAAAAATTTGAACGAGATGAAATGTTTATTATGAACAAGGAACAAAGGCCAGAACATTTGATTCAGACAGTGGTTCATTTTCACTGCGGTACAAGCCCCAGTGAAGTACCTCTATGCACCATTAAAATGTTCTTAGAAATGTGTCAAATGATTGAGATTATAGTTGATCAATTTGAAAATAATTTATCCCCTGCCAATATTTCAGCAATCATGTCAAGTGTGTTTTTTATGAGCTGTTTAGAGCCAGAACTAACAATACCGAATTTGTGAACGAAACATGCTATAATCAATAACCTTAAGCACTTTATGATTATGTATTAAAACTAGCCCAGCCTTTACTTTATATAGTTACATGAAGGCAACAGTAAACTCTTGGAAACTTTACATGCCCACATCATATTACTTAATGTATGTTTAATATAGATATTATTAATTGTATAATACTGAAAGCTATCATAAAATATGAACTGTTTGCTGTAGAAATAAATTCAGATTTAAACAAAGAGTATTTAAAAAGGATTTCCTGTTGGTATTTATGTGAAAATGGAATCACTAGAGTAAACTGAAGGAAAAGGGAGTTGTTATATTTTTCAGGTGTTAATCAAGGCATTAAATAGATTTTTTGTTCATTTGTGTAAACTTGTGTCTTAAAAATCTGTGCGTGATTTACAATAACAGGAAATAAATCAATAAGGACAGTGACAAGTATCATAAAAGAGGCAGCACTGAATAACCTTGGCTGATTTACTGTCACACTCTCCACTCGGAACATAATGCCCAAAGCCCAATACAAGCTGTACAAAACATGTGAAAGCTTTATGTATGTCAAACACTCACAAAGGCAGAAAATCCTATAAACAACAAAGAGATCCTTTCAGTTACGTAATACATTCAATTTTTGAAAAGCACATCTGACGGATGAAAACAGTATTTCAGTCTTTCAGTCTCACCCGATATGCCAAAGTCGAACACCGCAAGATTCAGCGTCATGAACTCTGGTGGCTTTAACTTGCCCTTCCGTTTGATGGTTGTGTATATGACATAACCATTTCCAGTGGATGACAAGATACCTGTAAAAACATAAGACAAACTGCAATACTGCGTGTTTGCTCACAAATATGTAACTGCACACACGATACATAACATCTGGGTGGAGGGGGAATCCCCAAAAAAAGACATTACCTTTTTAAACAGTAAACACATCTAAAAATGATGTGCAGATGGGATGGTATTATTAAAATACCAGAAAAAAAGTAAGTATTGGACCTTAGAAAAGGCTTTTTTTTAATTATTATTTCTGTTATATGGAGTCCTTTGCATCAGTTTGAGAAGCATGTGATTAATGCTTGTGTATTTGTTGAAATACAATGACTGCATATTAAGGCCCCTGTGGTATACCAGTTATTTTTCAGAGAACTAATAGGAGTCAAAGGTTACTGGTTATTCTGTTTCACAGTGAAAGGGTGAAAAAAGGTCACTATAATAAAAGAGCAGTGTGATAATTATTCATTTCTGGTTACAGCCTCATACATTCAAATGAAACGACGCTCCCATTAATGTTAGTTTGTCTTTTCAGAGTTTTTTTAACTAGATGACCACTTATGTGCCTGCTAAAATTTGTCCAAAAAAAGAGCTTTCACAAAATTGTATTAAATAAAACATCTATCACTCAAAATCTTATGTTCAATTGATAATGTCCAAGGCCTCTTTATGAAAAAGACATTTCCAATGCAGAGGTCAGTGAGTGCCACATACAGTAATTTCACTTCTTGTCCTTTGTGTCAGCTGACTGATGCAACTTTGCAGTGAAGACAGTTTCCTTCATGTGACTATTCAATGAACTCTTTCAATGTCCTTTAGTCTGCTGTTCTCATATGATCTAGAATCAATGTGCATGGATCACGCACATTAACATCCCTAACAGATACATTGTTTCAACAGTTATTACTCTTAAAGGGACAGCCCATCCATAAATGACAATACTATCATGCTGTCTAGAAAGTTACCTACCAAATGTTTTGAACTGAAACCTGTTCATCACTGGCATTTGCCGAAGTGTATGCATTACTGAGAGTATATGTCTACTGCAACAGCTTCTGACCGATCTCATGTTTCAAATGGAGGAGAACAGACTGTGAAATACAACAAGGAAGAACTATTGATTCAGTCTTTCCCCTGAAACACACACATCTTTCAGGTCAAAGAATTACATTGAAAATGGGCGAAGGTAAATACCTTAATTTAAAAAAAGGGTTGCATCATCTTTCACAGAACAGCTTTAATACCATGGTTATTGATGGATGACTGGGCTATAAATGATGTTGTACTGAACAAAAAAAAAAGGATTTTCAAATTACACTTTTCAAAAGCGTACTGCACAAAAGACAGACATACATTGGCAAGCATTATCAAATTAATTTTTTCAATAGTGTATTTCGTAAAAGACATGCAGTTGCAAAACATCGGAATTATTTCTAATAACTATAAAGATTGGACATAGCAATCATTCTCTTGGAGAGGTTATGTCAGTTTTAGAAATGTTTATTCTGGTTTAGAGATAAATTCATGAAGAGTAAAAAAAACATTAAAAAAAAACATACAAGGATTCCATAAAGCATTTTTTTAATTCACAAAGGATTAAAAAGTCCAAAAAGAATATGTCACCTTTTATCTTTTTTGCCATTTCACGAACTGTTATATGATTTATTATTACTACTATTTTATTTATTTATTTATTTATTTATTTATTATTTAAACATAATTTTTTTTTCCTGAACAGCCAATAACAATACACCCCTACAATAATGTTCAATTATTTTTTTTTTTTGGCAAACAATACTTGTATATGTACCTACAGAGAAACTGACATTCAAAAATAAACCCACCAACAAAACCACTGAATGTAGTAAAACAAAATTCACCAACCAGGATCTCCCCTGTATGTAGCATGTAAAATGCACTAAGTGACACTGCTCAAAAAAAACTTCATAGTTTTTTCGATTTAGAAGGAATCAAATACATGTTGGTTATTGTACCTGTAGGCATTCATTGTGTCAGTACAGTCACTGAAAAATCTCTGTAATGTGCTTATATAATTTATATGTACACAGGCTACTACTGTTGGTCAATACAATAATATATAAACGCTAGACATGTGCTTTGATTTTTAATAACCTCAGAGTATGCTCACACTAGACAAACAAGACAAATAAGCTGAAAGAGGAATATATGGCATTTTCCAAGATACATTTTTAAAATGCATAACAACATACAACATACACTGTGAAATAAATATGTATGCTAGGTGTGCATTCTTCCGATAATGAATTCAGCAGACCAATATAATGGACTTCCTAGACAAAATTTGCCAATGATGAATATTTGAGAGTCAAAGATAAGGTTTTCAATAAAATGACAAAAGTAATTTGGTGTCTTACGGTCTTATGAAATCTATAAATGTATTAACAAAACATTGAGAATCTTTTTTCCTTTTGCCAGTAGTACACAACATACACATGATGGTGCACACATATTTATTTAAAACAAACCCATTGAATCCATATTCTGCTGTGTAACAGTTCTTGGTTGGGCTTTATTCACAATGAACAATCAGGGTTTGAACCCATTGTTTTTAACATGACGTTAAAAATAAGCCAAGGCTGTTATATGTTTAGGCAAGATTAAGTAATGCAATAAATCTGAATATCTGATTTAGTCATTACTGGTGACTAAAATATAATTAAAATTTCAGTATGTTAAATTCACAAGACAAACTCCTTGAAATCATCAAGAAATAAGTACAATTACTAAAATCCAGACATTCTGCTGTGACCTAAATACATATTCGAATTCAAATTGTTCTTAAATTATTATTTCTGATCTTATCCAAGACAGTTCACACGTTCACACGGACAGCGACCTTGTGCACTTACCGATGATAAGGATGTAGAACGCCGCCACTATGTCTGCCTCCCTGGACAGCTTGGAAGCAAAGGGATCTCCTTGAAGAAGGTAATGTGGGACATAGCCCGAAGAGATGGTCTCATTCTCCATTAGGGCCTTATTGAGGAGGGTGATTCCTTTCCTGCAGAATAAACAGGAAAAAAATTAAAAACAAAAAAATGAAAATACTACCGAATAATATTTGAACTCAGTTTGAGATATAAGCTGAAGGGGAGCCATATCCAACAGCTTTACAATTCAATAACCTTCTGCCAATCTTCTGAGGCTCCAGATTAAGCTCTTATCGGCTACTGTACATGAAGACCCTCCCTTCATATCTGTAAACAATACATACTGAGTCATTAAGTGCATGCATTCCCATGAAAAATGTTCATATTAGCCGCATGAAGATACAAAATAAACATTTATCACTGCCCCTCACAAAACAGATGCATTTGAGACAGTGGTGAAAAATGGCATAGGAATAAGACATGATTTAGACTTGCTAGCCGTGTAATTTCTCAGCAAATCCTCTCAGCAGAAGAGCAATTTCCAAGGTTTAATGATAGGTCTTCTATGTGCAATTTAGCACTATGTCAGGCAGATCTCTTGCTATCATCGATAAGATCTATATATATTTACAGAGATTTTACTGGCATTACTGTAACTGATGCTTGTCCAAAATGATCACCATTATCGACTTAGCGAAATCTTCCCTTTACATTTTGTCAGTCCTTTCAAGACATTAATTACACATAGTTCTGGAACAAATACGATGTGATTTTGTGTGATTTTTGCACCTACCTCTATCTGTCCTATTTATACCTTTCCAGTGTCAATCACAGTAAATCACAAAAGGTTGCTAATTACTGTAACAGCACGGGTTTTCTTTATACACACCAAACACACACACATTCTTTCATTTGACAGTTCCAAATCAAATGATCAAAATGAAATAAATCACAGAACAGAAAGGTGATACTGCAGAAATCCGGGCCCTCAAGCAATATCAGATAAAACCACTTATCTAGATGGACTTATCTATAAAGACGATATTTAGATATTGGCATATCGTTTGATTTGGTATTTTGAGGTTTGCAGGAAACTTGCAGTCTACTGTTAATCAGTACATTTATTTATTGATTTAATCATTTAGACTACGAATGTGCCTATAAACTGCTTATTGGCAGTCCTTGAGGATTATTGAATTTATGCATTTATTTATTTGACATTTAAAAAAAATATTAAATCTGGGAATAAAGCAATTTAGTCAGTTTTAGTCTGAAGCACGTTCAGCAGAACAGATTACTAATGCAACAGACATACTTCACTATAATTGCTTCCCATTAAAGTAAAGTTACATTTGATTTCCTAGCCATGCCACATTGTTGTTTTGTAAGTCCATTATTTGTCTCCACTATCACCCAAAAAAGTGAGGTCATGTCAAAAGAATGCTATTACTTGGCAGAATTATTACTTAGAACGTCCTGTCAAACACATCAAAACAAACCTTTCTACAGCCGAAGACAATCATTTATCTAAAACCAATTGAAACTAGAGCTAAAATGAACACAGTATTGAGGTTCCTATCAGCATTGTAAGTCACTTAAAAGCTTATAGTGGATTTATGGAGAAAAACAAAAACAGTAGGCTTAACTTAATGAGCATTCACTACACTCTCTGGTGACATGCAGCTTTTGCAATCATCTTCCATGAGATCAGAGTTGATGTTGCATCTGTGCTTCAGTTAAAGCCCCTTGCTGCTGCAAACTCATGTCAGGAAATGTGTGAGGTTACTAAACAGTGAATCCCCTTCCTCCAAATACATTTCCTAAATAATGAAATCTCAACAAAAAATAGACTCAAGTTCTAAGAGATTACCACTTGATTTATGCAATACTCATTTCAAAGCTGTCACATGAGAAGCCATTTTTTGAGTTAAATTATATATATAAAAAAATAATCTAATGTGCAATGGCCTCTTAGAGCTAACAAGAAAAATGTGACTTGCTATAAAAGCACTGAAGAATAACCGTTCTTTTGTTGGAGGAATCAGAGTGGGTTGCTATAAAAGTGCACATCTGTCTGATGTATTTGTTGGATGTTCATTTATTCAATTCTGTTAAAACAAACATGCAGAATCACAAGTTGTTAAAAACTTAGAAGTCGATTACTTTACTGTATTAAATGTTATAACATTTCTGAATGATAATTAATATCCTCAGTAGATGATGCTAAATCCTGCACCCACTTCTGGTATGTGTTGAAATCTAAACGATTTATTTCCCTATGGCAATGTTATTCTCCTAAAACTTAAAAACAAACCACCAATTTTGCACTAACAAACGCAGACTAGCCCTGAAAAACTGTCTGTATCTGTCAGTTGCAATGATGTAGGCTACTGAGCATCTTGAAACAGAGTAGCTATAATTCATTTGAAAATGCAACGAACAAAAAACAGTATTGAAGCAAGACATTGAACAGGACAGTATTCATTTGAATAAAAAAAAATCATACAATCATTAAAGTTTAAACAACAATGCAATAAAGGCTTCATTTGAACACTGTTAATTTTAAGCATTCCGTTTATGATTGAGTTATCATAGAAAAAGCTAACGTTATATGATCGTAAAAAAAAAAAAAAAAAAAACACAAAAAAAAAAAAAAACACAAAAAAGGACGCAACAAGTGCACGCAACACAATAATGTTTCCCGAAAATCAAACGCTTACCTTGCTATGACTCTTCAAACATCACGATGATTTGAGCACTTTTCTCTCGACTGGAAATTATCCTAAAATTGAGTCGATAACTTATATTTCTCCATAATCCACCTTTGTATATCACAAGCTGTCTTGTTTTCTTCTGCTACTGAACGCCTCAGTTGAGGGGCTGACGGTCTGACTATTCTCTTTCTGAAGATAATGATAGTCGATGTTCAGCAAGGTCCTTCACAGCTAAACTAGCAAAAGTAATAAGCGGTTATTTACAAGAAAGTAGAGCTCAGTTTATTACGAAAATGCCGCTGGTCACAGACAGTAAGCGGCGACAGAATTCCATTCAGTTCTCAGTTCAATCCACTATTGGCAGTTCATATGTAGCACTGACAGCTCTATTTTGTAAAGCCACGCCCCCCATGTGATAGACCTGTCAATCATGCAATCATGTGTTTACATAAGTATGTAATTCACACGGATGCACAGCAATGTCTAACACTTTTCAGTGTCAGAGTAAATCATAATGTCACAATATGCAAACAATAGCTGCAAAAATAAAATAATTACATATTAAGTTGATTTTGAAAATAAAAAATAGCACAAAATAATAATGTACATTGGATTTAAATATATATATATATATATATATATATATATATATATATATATATATATATATATATATATATATATATATATATATATATATATATATATATATATTTAATCTTTAAAACTCCAATGATGGGAACTCTTCTTATCCCCAATGCAAAAAAAAGAAAGAAAGAAAGAAAGAAAGAAAGAAAGAAAGAAAGAAAGAAAGAAAGAAAGAAAGAAAGAAAGAAAGAAAGAAAGAAAGAAAGAAAGAAAGAAAAAAGCATAATACTAAACACAAATATTTTCAAAACACATAAAGCAATTCTGACCTGTGCTCTCTACATTCAGTCTAATGCAAAGCATGCTGGGAATCCTATATCAGGCCTGCGTTTAGTAACATGAAATTGGATTTTGATTTGAAGCAAGTGGATTAAAGCGATATTCCACCACAAAATGACAATTTTGTCATTAATCACTTACCTCCATGTTGTTCCAAACCTGTAAAAGCTTTGTTCATCTTCGGAACTAATTTTAAGATATATGGGATGAAAACCGGGTGGCTTGTGACTGCCCCATTGACTCCCAAGTAAAATAGGGTAATTTACAATGGCTGCATTTTCATTTTTAAAACATTCATTGTCATAAAGGTTTCATGTCAGTCTAACTGCTGAAGAAATGGAAACTACATTTGGCTGCACACTATGATGCATTTTTCTATACTCAAGGGATGCAGGGCACAAATGCTGTCTCCCTGTTATTTATGCAAGCACTGGTCATTTGCCGTATTTCCTATTTTAGTTAAATTTAAAACAAATTCACACAACCTTTGCTCCTTGTCTTTGTTCAGCCAAAAATTATTTTAGAGCAAATCAAAACACTGTATTTTTCTTCCTTTTCCCTCAAGAATAACTGACATTTTCTATTTTTTATTTTCCATGCACAATGCTTAGGGTACAAGTGTTAGGAAAGGACTGAATAGTTTCAAGGATAGCTTTTTTAAATAAGCAAGGAGAGTATTTTAAATAATGAAAAGCTAAAATCACACATTTATGCTAATGCATGCACATATATAATAAATGTAATAATATATAAATAAAAATGTAGTTCCATTTAGGTTTGTGGTAATAATGGCCTTACATCTGGTTATGTAAATTGATTCAGTGGCTGCAGGTTGAAACGGTTTCTCTATGGCTTTGTTGGGCACGTGTGATTCATATCAATAATAATCAAATAGTGTTTGGTTTTGCAAGGGTGCCAGTGTTAGATGACAAGAGCAATGAGAAGGAAAGGATAAAGAGGGCAAAGATTAGAAAGACAGGATGCATCCATTATCAGAGAAAGATGTTGATACTCCCCTCTGCAGAGGTCTAACAATCATATGACTGATGGTTTTGATGATCTAGATGAAAATTCCTTGTCGCAGCTGGAATGCAAAACAGCTCAGTTCCTCTAATAAGTGTTCAAGTTCAACTTCAGAGAAATAACCTTCGCTCTGTTAGCAAAATGACACAATATTATGTCACAATATGTCCAGATGCTATAGGTGAAATCGAATTTAGTTTAGATAAAATATTACCATTTTGCATTATTTTCAAATGAGAGTTTTCCAAATGTTTTCAAAAGTCTGAACAATCAAAGTCTAAACACAAAGTTTCTTTCAGATTTAATATCTGATTACATCAGATTTGCATTTCTTATTGATTTAAGCATGTGTTTTAGCACATGTGCACAAAATTGTCTAGAGTTTGCACAATACAGTACTAAATACTGTATAAAGGGGCATTGGAGAAGAGTTGATTCTCACTGAATTTGGCAAATTTCTGCTAAGTTGGCAAATGGCTTGCCATTATTGCAAAGTGGTGGTCAATTTTCTTGAAAATTTCCAGAAACTTTTTATAATTTTGGGAAAGTAAAAAAAAAAATTATTGGTAAATTTCTGAAAAATGTTGTATTTTTTCGGAAACTTTTGGAAAGTTTTCAGAAATGTTCTGCCCCTTAGCAACCCTATTTGCCATTGTATTGAAATAGTCAATCAGTCAAGTTTGAAAGCATACAGTATATATTGTATGGAGTTTTTTCCCCAGCACAATCGCTACCATTTTTGAACAAGGGGAATTTCACAACCATAAACAGTAGCAGCTACAACAGTAAACTGTATAAATACATTTATATTTGTACAGTACATTCCATTTTAACTGAACATGATGGCTCACAAGATGACAAAAATACTTTAATTTTGGTGAAACTGGCAAAATCACTGACACATTTAAAGTTTTGTGTCAGTTACTAGATTTTGCAGACACGCAATAGAGTTTTGATGTTCCAGCAAACAGCAGTGACATTTGAATTTACGGTTTAGAGAATGTAAAGGCTGTTTTGAAAAAAAAAAAATGTGATTAAGCATGTTTGGATATCTTTTTGTAATCACTTCATAAATCTGAAAAAAACCTGAAATTAAAACCCTAAAACAACAACAAAAACATAAGTTTGCGTTACACTTTATGTTAAACTATAAAAACACATTGTTTGAAAAAGTATGTTAGTAAAATGAAATTTTTAGTTTTGTGCAACTTGTGTGAAAAAGTCACAGCCGGAGGACAAAGAGGACAAAGAGGACAGAGGACTGTATGAGCAGCAAGGTCCATTTGCACCTTTAATAGCAGCTTGAAGTGTTGGCAAAATATCAGAGAAATGCATTAGCAGATTCACACATATAGTATTTGGATATATCTGTAGCCAATGACAAATAAAAAGGCAGATTTAAGAGAGCTTAAATAGCATTTTCTCATCTGCTTCCACAAAAGGATGAAACTCACACAAAAAATTTATTTAAGAAGACTATTCAATCTTCAGTAAATAACTATATAAAGGCAATATTAAAAATAATTGAATTTACATATATATGTACTAGAAATACCCACTGCTCCGGATGTGTGTTCACTGCTGTGTGTGTGTGTGTGTGTGTGACTGCTGTGTGTGTGCACTTTTGATGGGTTAAATGTAGAGCACAAATTCTGAGTATGGGTCACCGTACTTGGCTGAATGTCACGTCACTTCAAATTGTAAATGGTTAGAATGACACATTTAGATGCATGATTCCATTTACTAAGATAAACTGCTATTCAACAGTGTACCTTCTGTGACTATTATAAATGATTTATTAAGCTATGAATTTCCAAAATTACTTCAATCTGGAGCTGAAGCACATTCAAAGACACATTCATTGCAGTGGTATTCAAAAGTCTGAAATTCAAGAAGCTTTTTTCCTGGTATTAAAAAAAAAAGATGGCTCACACGCAGAATTTTATTTATTTTTTTTACATTTTGGTGACACTGGCAAAATCAGACACAAAAGCCGTATCCGTACCGTATATTCTTCTTTCATATATTCTTTTTTTTTCGTGCTCCATCATGAGTTTACCAGAAACTGTTCCCATTTATGAGAAATTTTAATTCTTCCTATTTAAATGGTGCATTACCACACACCATAGATGTGAAAAAGGCCTCAAGAGAAACCATCGCTATGATTATTGCCACAACCAAAGAAAGGGGTGCACATTACAGCACAAATTAATGGCCACCATTGATAGTCACAAGTTTGGTTCAAGAAAGTCTTTCTAGGAAACAGCACAAAGCAACTCTATGAGAGTGCCAAGACTCGAGTTAATGAGATGTCAGCTGACTTACTAAATGAAGCAATTCTTTCACCAAGTTGTGGCAGCATCATTGCACTAAGATTTGACTCCTTAACACAAATTATTTTTTCTTAATTATTTGACATTTTCTAATAATGAAGAAATATATTTGGTAATTTGATTAAACTTTTTTTTATTATCAATAAGAAAGTGTCTGTACGCAAGCAATATAAACATTTAAAATCAAATTCTGTTCGTTACTGAGTGTTATCACATTTACCAGATTTTACCTTAAGAAAGTCTCAAATAAACAATTCAGCTTTTTAAAAATTAGACTAAATGCAAATATTCTATTTCTGTTTTTATTCTCTACTTGTTTTCTTTTATTATATAAAAACTAGACCCTCTAACATTAACATAATATATTCTCTATAATCTACTTTTAATAATAAAAATAATAATTTGACCCTATCTACTTTATTTCTTTTCTATCCACTTTTGATTCCTTCTATATGTGATTTAAAAACAAAAACAAACCCTTGCTATGTGTACTAGGCAGAGATGCTCACAAGTCTCTGAGCTAGAGTCCAAGTCAAGTCTCAAGTCTCTGAGCTAGAGTCCAAGTCAAGTCTCAAGTCTCTGAGCTAGAGTCCAAGTCAAGTCTCAAGTCTCTTTATTATATTAAGTCTCTGGTTATAATAAATGTTGCATCACGTACAGCGACCCATCCAAGCTGCTTAGAACACTGCATAGCTATATATAAGGAATTCAAAGCATGTAATATGTTATTATGACAACTCTATTTATTAGCATACAATATCAACTTTGATTTTGGTATATAATCAGTGTAAACAGGCTATTGCAACATGACAAAAACACCAAGAATGCTTTACTTTTAAGTTAATATCTGTATTTTGCATTTATAGATTCAGTAATGGCCTTCTGTCTGTCCTGGCTGTATAGCTGCACACCTCTTGTCTGGCTTAAGAATGAACAAAGCTACGCTGACTTATGTTATTCATACAATACCTACTCACAAATAAACATCAAAAACAAAGCCAGCTGCAATGAATTTCTGTGCAAAACAGCTTTTACTACAAACACTTCAACACAAGAACATTGTTATCACACAAGAACATTTTGATAGAGAACCAAAAATATTTAAAGTAGATAAAATTAGAATAAATAAAATGGAAATGTCTACATACTATTACTACTGTAAACTTTGCAAATAGGACATCAGCCCCTTCAAGTCAATGAACAATAACAAAGTGGGCTGCAATGAATATCTGTGCAAAATGTCATGGCTCCGCTCCTACCCAATGACAGAGGCACGCAGGTTTTTTTCCACTGGAGTACTAACGTGAAGGATGCATGCACAACTAATAACTAATATCATCACGCTATAAAGGGTTGGCCTGCGCTGGGTGCGCCCCCCCCCCCCCCCCCTATAACTGTTCTGTCTCGCGGAGGAGCTCATTTGTGTGCATCTGTGTGAAACACGCGCTCTGAAACACGCATAGGAAAAAAGAGCGACAGAAAGAACGGCTCCCCTCCAGCCGTGACTCGCCTCCCATCGTTCATGTTTATGAGCCGTTCAAAAGAATCGGTTCGTTCGCGAACGTCACAACTCTAACAGCGAGCTCATCTGACGTTTACGAAAAATTAACATTGTTCACGAGTCCAGGAGCTCGAGTCCGAGTCGAGTCTGAAGTCTTTCGAGGACGAGTCTCAAGTCGAGTCTGAAGTCACTGTTTGTGCGACTTAAGTCGCACTCGAGTCCGAGTCTCAAACTCGAGTCCCCATCTCTGGTACTAGGTTAGACTTGTCTGTTTCTTTTTGTCTGTGTTTAATGTCTGAGCTGTCAGAGTTTGTTTGCTTAATTGAATCACTGTTGTTGTCATTTTTTTTATTATTATCACTGCTTTGAAACTATTTGTACTGTATAAAGCATTTTATAAATACTTGACTTGGTTGAATGGCTGCAGCTATTTCAGACGGGTCATCTATAGTTGACCTGACAAGACAATCCTGATAACTGTCTGGCTTTGTTACATAAGATCAGTGGTGGATTGGGTTTATCTGTGGTAAAAACACAGCACTGAGTATAATCTGGAAGGGCATGCTCTCTCCTGGTGCTGCAGAGACTGACTGTTATGGAAATGTTAACTGGCTCTGATCAGCTCGGCAGATGGAAATGTGTGTCTTTCACAGCATGACTCTCAGCATGTTGAGATCTGTTTGGAGAGTTACCAATAGTTTCCTGCCATTCGTGACCTGTGTAAATACATAATTATGAAATCTCTATAAATGTCCTTTCTGATCTAATTTAATATGTCAATCAGGGAGCTAAAAGGCTATGTAAACATGACCTGCTCACATTAAGCTTAATGGATTTTGATTTGTAAGTCTAGTCAAGTGAAACGATGAATTGGCACCAACTGAGAGATTAATTCAGATATTTCAAGTTATTTTCAGTGTTTATTCAGTTAATTAAAGTTTAAAATAATAAAATGAAAATCAGTTCAAGTACCTTCACCACTATTACAATTAATGAGGGCAACATCAAATATATTTTATCTAAATTGCACTTTGATTGATTGATTTCAAATATAAAATCTCTCAAATATGGGTATGGTATTTTATGTGATTCCTAAAATTAACGTACATGCAATGCACATACGCATCTTTCAGATGTGAAATCTATATGAATCGCAAGTGATCTTGAACTTACAGTACATTCAAATGAATGGTTTCAGCTTTCTGCTGGTTAATAACATTAATAAGGTGTCGTTTGTATGTAAAAAATCACCAGTCATCATCCAAATCCTTTAATTTAGAACAGCGAGCTGCAAGAATAGCATACATTCTCAAAAACCTGCAGATCTCAAACAAGAAAATGTATGTACATGTGCTCAGACCCTGACAAGAGACGAAGCACTTTTCCACGTCATAGCCAGTTGAGAATTGGCATGGACTTAAGTGTATGCACACTCTAAGATCAAATCCACGCATGAACACTTTATAAATGATGCCCCAAATATGGGGGAATTTTTACCATTCTTCTTTGCAAATCCTCCCAAGCTTGGTCAGGTTGGAAGGGGACCGTCAGTGGACAGCCATTTTCAGGTCTCTCCAGAGACATTTGATAGGGTTCAAGTCAGGGCTCTGGCAGGGCCAGTCTAGAACATTCACAGAGTTGTCCCCTAGCCACCCCTCAGTGGACAGCCATTTTCAGGTCTCTCCAGAGACGTTCGATAGGGTTCAAGTCAGGGCTCTGGCTGGGCCACTTTAAAACATTCACAGAGTTGTCCCTAACCCACCCCTCTGTTGCCTTGACTGTGTGCTTCGTGTCATTGTCATGAACCTTTCTGAGGTCCTGAGCCTTGTGGAACACGTTTTCATTGAGGATATCCCTGTACTTTGCTCCATTCAGCTTCCCCTAAACCAGGGGTGCCCAACACTGCTCCTGGCCATCGACTGTCCTGCAAAGTTTGGCTCCAACCCTAATCAAACACACCTGCCTTTAATTTTTAAGTGAGCCTGAGGATCTTAATTAGTTGTTTCAGGTGTGCTTGATTAGGATTAGAGCTGAACTTTACAGGACAGTTGATCGCCAGGAGCAGGGTTGGTCACCCCTGCCCTAAACCCTGACCAGTCTCCCAGTCCCTGCCACTGAATAAGGGTTCTACCAGCACACTTTACTTTTGGAATGGTACTCTGCAGATGATGAGCAGAGCAATTCTGAGCTCTCCAGGCTGTTCCTTTGATATGAATTGTCAGCTGTGAGGCCTTTTATAAAAAAATAAAAAAAAGGTGTGTGCCTTTCCAAATCATGTCCAATCAATTTAATTAATTAATCCCAACATCACAGCAGTAATGACTTTATGAACTACTTCACTTCTAAAATCTATACGATTAAGGATAAAATTGTAACTATTCAGCCATCAGCTAGAGTATCGCATCAGACAGTGCATTAAAGAGCCCCTGAGGAACTGTTCCACTCATTCTCTACTATAGGGGAGGAAGAATTGTATAAACTTGTTAAATCATCTAAACCAACCACATGTATGCTAGACCTTATTCCATCTGAGCTCCTAAAAGAGGTGCTTCCAGAAGTCATAGATCTCCTTCTGACTATTATTAATTCCTCATTGTCATTAGGATATGTCCCCAAAACCTTCTAACTGGCTGTTATTAAGCCTCTCATTAAAAAAAACACAACTTGACCCCAAAGAACTAGTTAATTATAGACCAATCTCGAATCTCCCTTTTCTGTCCAAGATACTAGAAAAGGTAGAATCATCACAATTATTCCTTCTTAGAGAAAAAGGATATATGTGATGATTTCCAGTCAGGATTTAGACTGTATCATAGTACTGAGACTGCTCTCCTTAGAGTTACAAATGACCTGCTCTTATCATCTGATCGTGGTTATATCTCTCTATAAGTTCTATTGGATCTTAGTGCTGCATTCGACACTATTGACCACAACATTCTTTTGCATAGACTTGAACACTTTGTTGGCATTAATGGAAGTGCGTTAGCATGGTTTAAATCGTACTTATATGACCGCCATCAATTCGTAGCAGTGAATGAAGAGGTATCATATCAATCACAAGCGCAGTATGGAGTACCTCAAGGCTCAGTACTAGGCAGTTACTCTTCACGCTTTACATGCTACCCTTGGGAGATATCATCAGGAAACATGGTGTTAGCTTTCACTGTTATGCTGATGATACTCAGCTCTATATTTCTTCACGGCCCGGTGAAACACACCAATTTGAAAAACTAATGGAATGCATAGTCGATATAAAAAACTGGATGACAAGTAATTTCTTCCTGATAAATTTAGAAAAAACAGAGGTGTTAATTATAGGACCTAAAAACTCTGAATGTAATAACCTAGAACACTGTCTAAGACTTGATGGTTGCTCTGTCAATTCTTCGTCATCAGTTAGGAAGCTAGGTGTGCTATTTGATAGCAATCTTTACTTAGAAAGCCATGTTTCTAGCATTTGTAAAACTGCCATTTTTCCATCTAAAAAATATATCTAAATTATGGCCTATGCTCTTAATGTCAAATGCAGAAATGTTAATCCATGCATTTATGACCTCAAGGTTAGATTATTGTAATGCTTTATTGGGTGGTTGTTCTGCACACTTAGTAAATAAACTACAGTTAGGTCTTACTAGAACCAGGAAGTATGACCATATTAGCCCGGTGCTGTCAACACTGCACTGGCTCCCTATCAAACATTGTATATAGATTTTAAAATATTACTTATCACTTATAAAGCCCTGAATAGTTTAGCACCTCAGTATTTGAACAAACAAGCTCTTGTTACATTATAATCCTCCTCGTCCGCTGCGTTCTTAAAACTCTTATAATACCTAGAATATCAAAAGATATTCAGACAGATCATTTTCCTATTTGGCACCTAAACTCTGGAATAACCTAACTAACATTGTTAGGGAGGCAGACACACTCTTGCAGTTTAAATCTAGATTAAAGACCTATCTCTTTAACCTGGCTTACACATAACAAACTAATGTGCTTCTAATATCCAAATCTGTTATTAAAGGATTTTTAGACTTCATTAATTAGGTAAACCAGAAACCGGGAACACTTCCCACAACACCTGATATACTTGCTACATCATTAGAAGAGTGGCATCTACGCTAATATTAGTCTGTTTCTCTCTTATTCCAAGGTACCAGATCCAGTCTGTGTCCAGATCATAGGGTCACTGCAGTCACCGAGGAGAACTGGCCCCCAACTGAGCCTGGTTTCTCACAAGATTTTTTCTCCATTCTGTCACGGATGGAGTTTCGGTTCCTTGCCGCTGTCGCCTCTGGCTTGCTTAGTTGGGGTCACTTCATTTACAGCGATATCGTTGAATTGATAGCAAGTGATTGCACAGATACTGTTTAAACTGAGATGAGCTGAATTATAGCATCACTGAATTCAATGATGAACTGCCTTTAACTGTCATTTTGCATTATGGACACACTGTTTTCCTAATTAATGTTGTTCAGTTGCTTTGACGCAATGAATTTTGTTTAAAGCGCTATATAAATAAAGGTGACTTGACTCGAGCTAAATTCCAAGTGTTGTTGTAAAGGATCTGAATACTTATGTAAATGTGTTTTTGCTTTTTAGTAAATTTACAGACATTTCTAAAATTCTGTTTTCACTTTGTCATTATGAGGTATGGAGTGTAGATTAATGAGAAACAAAAATGAATTAAAATTTTGACGCAAACTATTTTACTGCAATTCTTAGCCAATAAATATAGCCTGGGTGAGTATGGGAGACCTCAAGAACATTAAAAAACATTGTGCCAACTCACAGAGACCAAAACACTCTCTGTAAATAAACGTGATATTTATTTAGTTTGGGGAAATAAATCTCAGCTCAAGCAATTCACTTTGCAATCATGTAAACAAAATAATTTTGATAAATGCTGAATGTGCACAACAGATCTTAAGACTATAAAATGGAATGCGTTCTACCAAATTTCAGACAACAAAGATGACTCATTTCCAATGCACTTTCACAGATCCTTTAAAGTTGCTGCAAAGGAACATGAACATAATCATCTGACATTTGGAAACCAAACATGTCTTTTTATTGCTTTAGGGGTCAACCTGTCATCCTACTGCATTAGCAACTCCACTTTCACACAGAGACAAACAAACAATACTTGGGCAGGAATGCTTTAAAAAATTGATTTCCAGCTTAAGGGTTAAGAGGCCTGAGGAACGGGCACACTACAATTTTGTATGTTCATGGGGCATAACTCCAGAACAAACCCACCAGCAATCAGAGCAGCTTAAATTGTGAAATGGATTTCTTGCCATTCGTATGGTGAAATGGCACCGCATGTTGAAGTGTGGATGTTTTAAATCAAACAAGGATACACAAATCCAATACATTTGTATGATGCCACAATCAACAGACCATAAAAATATATCACACTATAGATCTAAGTATTCACATATATATTTATATAACATGAGAGCTCCCAGTATTAACACTTGTAAAAAAATCTTATCAGGCACAATAGTGTTACCCTGGATAGAAATAAGAAATGTTCTCCCTTTTCAACATAATCAGAATATATCACCAATATGGAAACAAGAGTATGTCATTCATTTGATAATCATCTAAAGAGGCTAATATAGACAGAATATTGCTGAGATCAAAAGATCTTTTTTTTTAAAAACTAACCCATGTCATAAAAAAACAAGGAAACAACATAATCCCCCAACATGTATACAGACTCAGTAGTATTGAATGCATAATCCACTGCACTTCTCAAGTGCACAGACCACATATCCAGCACAGTAGTAAGGTAAGGCCTCAATCGTTTTTTGTTGGCAAAAAAAAAAAAAAGGAGGAAGAGGAAAACAAACATATACATCTGTCATAATTACACTTTTCTAAACCCAGAAAAGACCTTATCATGTGCAAATATTTGAATCTTAAGATTTGTGGAGTGAATCAGTGAGTGTGATGTGAACCATATCCATCCCTCCATCTGCAGGTCACTTTCCACTCGTGATGCGACAGCGGAGCCATTAGTCCAGTTCAGGACGCCAGATTTTATTTCATGTTGATTGTACAATCTTCTTTACTTTTTCTATCTCAATCTGTAAATAAGCAGACATAATTTTCCTTAACATGGTAAACTTTTGTTTGCACTACAAACCTGTTTGAAACGGAGTAGTTCAGCCAAAATTGAATGTTAGCTGAAAATGTTTTTAAACTCATCTATATCTTGGATGGGCTGAGGGTATTTCTTCATCAGAACAGATTTGGAGAAACTTAGTGTTACATCATTCGCATAACAAATGGATCCTCTGAATGGGCGATGTCAAAATGAGAGCGCTTCCTCAGTTGAAAAAGGCCATGCCCTATAGTTCTCTCACATCAAAATCCACAGACATATTTGTTTTGACTGTTTTTGCTTGTAAACAGTGCTTGATCTGTGCATCTCTTGGAAACAACTTACTCCACTGGAAAAGGCAATATTATGGATAGAGAAATCTGCTGTAAGCAATGGTTTAAAAGTTAAAAATGTCTTTATGATGGATTTGTTTATTACAAACACAGCTTTTAGCTTTCCAAGACTGGTATTTTTCTGGATTACCATATTTTCCGGACTATAAGTCGCACTTTTTTTCATAGTTTGGCTGGTCCTGCGACTTATAGACAGGTGCGACTTATTTATCAAAATTAATTTGACCCGAGAGAAATTAACCAAGAGAAAACATTACCGTCTACAGCTGCGAGAGGGCGCTCTATGCTGCTGAGTGCTTCTGTAGCCTACACTGAAATCATAGAGCGCCCTCTCGTGGCTGTAGACGGTAATGTTTTCTCTTGGTTCTTGGTTCTAAATAAATGCGACTTATAGTCCAGTCCGACTTATATGTTTTTTTTCCTCATCATGACCTATTTTTGGACTGATGCGACTTATACTCAGGTGCGAATTATAGTCCGAAAAGTTTCTAGTGATCCTGAAGACTCTGATTAGCTGGATCAGGTGTGTCTGATTAGGGTTGGAGCTCAACTGTGCAGAACTGTGGCCCTCCAGGAAAGGAGTTTGAGACCAATGCTGCAGAGGATCCATTGGTGGAGTTCAAAATTACAGTTTCAGTGCAGCTTCAAAGGGCTCTACACAATTATATATGGATCAAGGCGCTCTGTCAAAATGTTGACATTCCCTTTAGCACAGCTCCATCTAGTGGATGCATAACGCAAACCCAGTCAGACGTTTGACTGCAGTATCTTCTATTCTATGCGCCTTATAATCTGGTGTGCCCTATATATGAAAACATTTCTTAAATAGGCCATTCATTGAAGGTGCGCCTTATAATCCAGTGCACCTTATAGTGCGGAAAATACGGTAATGTAATATGTATGTTTATTGTAATTAAAAAAATATATAAAATAAGGAAAAAAGTATACAAAATGGTGTTGGTTAGGTGGTTTAGAAAATGCCACTAATTAAAGTCAAAAAAATTTGGTAAATAAATAATGTGTTACCGTTTTTTCCAGACTATAAGTTGCACTTTTTTTCATAGTTTGACTGGTCCTGCGACTTATAGTCAGGTGCGACTTATCAAAATTAATTTGACATGAATCGAGAGAAATGAGCCAAGAATACGTCATTATGAGGAAAAAAACATACAAGTTGCACCGGACTACAAGTTGCATTTATTTAGAACCAAGAGCCAAGAGAAAACATTACCGTCTTTAGCCGCCAGAGGGCGCTCTATGTTGCTCAGTGCTCCTGTAGTCTACCACTGAGCAGCATAGAGCGCCCTCTCGCGGCTGTAGACGGTAATGTTGGCTCTTGGTTCTAAATAAATGCGACTTATAGTCCAGTGCGACTTATAGTCCGAAAAATACGGTACATTTCAGATCACCTCAATCACCACAACTGATGCCTTGGCCTGGGTGACACCATATATCTAAGATGCAAGCAGGTGTGGACTTTAGGTAAAGTACTCTTAGTTTTTATGTTCAGTGAGTGTGAGAAACACGCAGCAGGAGACTCAGAGCTGAGTCAGACCCCTCGCGTTCACCCTGCTGAGTGCGGAAGCAAACCCAAGGCATCCCGCCTGCATTTCACTGTCCTCAGAAACAGCACTCTTGACATCCGTTTACATCAAACTAACAGACTCTGACAAGCCGTAAAGACCAATTCTGATTTAAAGATCGATTTACCTGCAGGGCCACCCGTTTGAGTCGTTCATCATCCAGCTCTTTTCGGAGTTCACCAAGTTCTCTCCTACAAAGTTATGAAAGACATTTCAGAATTACGTAAATCAACAGGTTTTCATCCTTTATTTCACAAGTGATTTCTAAATACTTTATCTTCAATGAAATGAAATGTAAAATGTGGAAACATCTTTTGTGCATTACATTTGATATATTTTATACATAACTCGACCAGTACAGAATACCAAAAACCAAGCTGCTTGTAACCAAACGGTCACTTACGACTGTTGTGTCTTCAGTAACTCCATAGAAAGCACTAGCTCCTTTATCTGAGCCTTCAGTTCCTCCAGTTCAGAAGCTTTCTCCTCTTCCTTGTCAAGTTTTGCTTTGAGCTCAGGGGTGATTTGGGTTGCTGAAATGGTTTTAGGCACCGTAGATGGTAAGGTTGATGAGACAGACGTCTGCTAGAAAAAACAAAATCCAGCATATCAATTTGTATGAAAAATACTCTGTGCTATGAATTTAGCAAAGAATATAACTGTTAGGTTTTGGAAATCCCTTAAGTGTTTCTAGCTGAGAGACTGAGGTCATGTTTTTAAGTGTTGAAAACTTCAAACATTTCTCAGGCTAAAAATGTCAAATATTAATAAACCGCTGGAAAAAAAAATTAATAAAAAAATATCACAAAAAAAGGTCACCAAACTCAGGAGGTGGTCTGGGTTCATTTGTCCACAGAGTGATTCATATATAATAGAATGCTTTCTGAATTTAGATCACTCTATAATATATATTTTTTCAAAAACACATAAATTTTGATTTGTATGACAATAATTAAAGTGAATAAAAGAATACATCATTATGTTAATTATCATACATAGTTTACTACATCTAAGCATAATATTAATATTTAGATATAAGAGACGTAGATTCATTCCAAAAACTACAAGACATCCACACATAACTCCTATAATACTGTACAATCAATGGCATACAATCAATCCCTTTCTTCTCTTTATTTCTTAAAAGATTGACCTTGTGCTAGTCCAAATAGGAGTACCATCTGTTTGAAACCAGACTGTGTGTGTTCAGTCCATTTCACATAAGCTTAATATAAAAACACTACATAATAAAAGAAGTCCTCAGGACTGAAGCCTCATTTAAAAAGAAGAGCCAGACAGTCAGCCGAGATCATATCAGAAATGCTGTTTTTCTCACAAACCCTTGAGAATATAATTTCATGGGATGTATTTTCATTGAGTCACAGTTAATCAGACAGATATCTTGGGGAAATGAACCTTTTACATATTCTTTCGGTTAGCTATTTAATTACTTGTTTCAGATATTGCAGAAAGCCCACAAGATTCTTGAATTAAGCAATAGCTCACCCTAAAAATTGTCATTAAAGTCATCATTTCTTTGCCCTTTTTTTTGTTTTTTATAAACTTGCATATAAATCACAGTATCTTCTTTTTTGAATGTGAATTGTGTGCTGTATATTTGAGATACCTTAAACGAATTTTGTGTGGAAGGTGCAACGTCAGCTTCATCCACTTTCTCGATTTTCTCAGCTTTATCGCCAGTCTCCTTGCTCGGCTGCAAGACGTTACAAAAACATGAGAAGCGCAAATAGCACTATACGTGACACACATCCCATCTGGGGTGTCACTGGTAAGGCCTTTTTTTTTTATCCAGGCAGAAAATACTACCTGATAGTCTTGTTATGCACCCCTACACATAAAATATATATTATATATATATATACATATATATATATATATATATATATTGTCATAATCAAAATTCATTTGAGAAGATTTATTGAACAATTAATTAATGAACATTTGTGCAATATGTTTTATCTTTAAGTGGAAGGATGGCACTTAATGAATGTGCAAAAGTAATGTTCTGATAAAATGTTATTTTGTTTACAAATAAATATCCATTTTTATGTTAATATCTCAGATATTTTCATTAGTCTTTCAGCATTAAACTGAGAGATCTGAGAGATAAGTGCGTTTTATACTCACAGAATGGCCTCTGTGTCCAGGCGGTCTTTTGCCAGGCATCTTTGGTCGCTGTGCGGTAGGGTGGGATAACTTCTCCGAGGAAGAGGAGACATCGTCAAAACTTATGAGATTAACTACAGGAAGAAGACACAATCACAAGAACAGCCTTCAGTCACAGTCAAACAGGACAAATCTCAGCTCAATTATAATATTAGTTCTAAGTGTTATATGAGCCAAAAAAATTCATATGTGGTAATAAAGTAAGTTTGTCTAGATAAAAACCCAACAGTGCAGGAAATTAGAAATCATTATTGAATAATGATGGTTATACAAAGATTGTGCCAAAATTTGAAATATTTCCAATAAGTCATCTTGGTATGGTTGTCAGTTTGATACCTTAAAACTGTTACCTACCTAACAATTCTAACCCATTAATCACCCTTTGAATGATATCTTAGAGATTGGACACACAAAACAAGAACCACATGCTCTTGTAAATACTATAAAAAGCAGTGACTATATACAAAAGATTTACAAGAAGTGTAAAATGTCTCATGCTTTCCCGTATCCAGAAATGGCAAAACTGAACTTGTTTTCCTCCTCCTGAAAGTGTCTAAAAGGAATCCAGACGCCTGCTGCAGTGACATGATCATGACCTTTCGAGTCGATGTGATTATAGCAGCTTTGGTGCCTTTTGTCAACCTTTGAGACTGAAGCAACATCCTGATGTTTGGGTCCACAAACAGAGAATCTACTCAAACACCATACTTGTTTTTTCTCTTTTTTCTTAAATTCTGGTTTTCCGTTTTTCCTTTTCGTCATGTTAAGATTTTTTCCTATGGTGCCTACAAGGTGAACATCCTCCATTGTGCTTGTAAGTGGATGTTTTTAACATGTAAACATGCTTTTAGCTGTCACATTATTACCAAGTAATGCATAAGAACTAATTCAACACATAATTTAAGCATCAAATGTGTAAAATATGTATAATAAAAAAACTGACATCTTTTAACAGCCCAAAATAAAATGAAAATTAAATTAAATTTCAAGCTTCCTTTATCTTTCACAGGTAATTTTAACATAAAAACCATATTGAGTTGTGAAAAACTGAGCATATAAGAACCAAAACCATTCCAAACACTAACATTATAGCCTCTGTGCCGGTGGTTCTCAACTCTCAGAGTTAAAATATTCATATAATTGCTAACATGTTTTATTATTGCATGTGTAAGTAGTGTGAACTAACAAACCAAAATCAGAACAAGCTACCTATATCTGAATTCTTCTCACTGCTGTCCACAATGGTTTTTGGCTTAATGGGTACAGGTTCGCTCTCTGGTTTTGTTCGTATGATGGGAACTTCTCCATTTTGCCTGTGGGATTTATGAGGAAAAGTTAGAACAATTGGCTGCAATGTCCACTGACACACTCTAAATGCAAATGCTGTTGCAGACAGTAAAAAGAATACTAATAAGAAAGCTATTTTTGATTAAAGCTGTAAGGTAACACATATACCCTGTCATTTGCAGAAACAAAAAATGTATTGAATGCATCTCATAATGCACTGCAACAAGCTCAGTGTAGCATTGCTATATTTTATCCAGTATTGCAAAAAGAACAATCCACTGGGAAACACTTATCATTACATATACATGTATGGACCCACTTTATATTAAGTGGCCTTAACTACTATGTACTTACATTTTAATTAATAATTTAGTACAATGTACTTATTGTGTACATACATGTTTTTACATTGTACTTATATATTTTTAAAACTACATGCAATTACATCTGTATTTAATTTCTGTAATTACATTTATAATTACACTGTTGACCCATACTTTACACCTTAACCCACCCTTAAACTTACCCATACCTCCAACCCTGTCCCTAACCTAACCCCATCCCACCTCAATAGCAGCAAAAGTGTTTTACAATACATTATGAACACAATAAGTACATTATAATTTTTTTTTATGTAAGTACATAGTAGTTAAGGCCACCTAATATAAAGTGGGACCACATGTATGTATACATTTAAAGTACACATTAAATACGCAAATATATCTCATTTAATTATTTAACAATATACACATTTTAATAAAATATTGTATTCAAAATTATACATAAGAAATAAACACCAAATATTTTAACTATGCTTCTAAAACCTAGAAATGTATTACGATAAAGCTTGCTTGGCGGCTGGTGACGGTGTGAGAGGCAAGTCAGGTCGTTTTGTGTGGATGGAGGGACGCAGCAGTCCCTTGTTTGGAGGCACGGGCTTTTTCGGGGGCACGATGGGGCCAGCAGGTTTGGCTGGTTTCTCTGGCAAGGGCTTGACAACTTGAGAGAAACAAAGGACAAATATATGAAACGTCTACCCAGACATAGCAAGAAACAAGATTTATGCAAAACATGCTCTCTTACAAAGTTATGGTAGTCAGTTGTCTAGATGTAGGATATTGTAATAAGGTTAATATAGAAATAGTATTAGTCTTGTTTATGGACATTCATACAACCATCAATTATTTGAAAATGATCTCTATTGACTGATGCCAGTATGTTTTAACTGATAGCTCACAATCTCATAAATCAGTGGAAAGTCATGAGAACGGAAGCCAATGCGTAGTGCATCTAAATGTACTGAACTGGTCCAAATGACATCAGAAACTTTCACAAGTGTTCACAATGACGTGACTCAAATTAGGTCAGGAGAGATTTTTGCAGGATGTTTGCGCTTCATCGATCTGCTTCTATCTTCTCAATTCAATGTTGTCGTTTTTTTTTTGTCACATAAATCACTCTTTCTGATATTCACATCACAAGTCCTGTGCTCAATTTGTGACAGTTGCTCTAAATAAGAGAGACTTCGATCTGATAAACACAAAGTCCTGCTTTCAGACATCGCAAAGATTACCAGATAGATGTTCCAGTAGACTGACATTTATATGCGAAAATATTTGGCAGGAAGTCTTTGATGCACACATAAAAGCAGACACTCAGACAGACAGTTGGTCAGAGTGCATGACATTTTTCCTACAAAGTAGCTACAACATGAAGTACATTATAAACAGTATTTAGAGTACACCCATCAAATGACCTTAATAGCCCCCACAAATGAACAACTTACAATCAATACAGATTTCCTGCTTTCAATTTGATCCCATTTCATAAGCTCTTGATTTTATAATATTCACTTCCAGTATATTGGTATATTTTCAGTCTATTTTGTTTATATATGAAAGAATACAGTACGAAAAAATACATTTTGTAAATTGACAACAGGGCCCAGACAATGCAGATCAAGTGCCATTTAACACGCGCAATATCATCTGAAGTAAATCACTATTTGTGTGTACAACGATTATTATAACACTAATAACAGAAAAGCTTGTAACATTATTACACTGGTGTTCAAAAGTTTAGGGTTGGTATGATATTTTATAATTTTGAAAGAAGTCTCTTCTGCTCACCAAGACTGCATATGTTTAATAAAAAATACAGTGAACACCGTAATATTGTGAAATAGTATTACAATTTAAATGAACTGATTTATATTTTAATATTTTTTTAAATGTAATATTAATTCCTGTGATAGTAAAACTGAATTTCCATCAGTCATTACTCCAGTGTTACATCATACTTCAGAAATGATTGTAAGAAGTCAATTTAATGCTTAAGAAACATTTTTATAAACCGTGTGTTTTTGTGTAAGCTATGATACATTTTTAAAGTAATTGTCATGAATGATGACATCATGAATAATGTCTTTGTCACTAAAGATTAATTTAATACATCCTTGCTGAATAAAATTATTAAATAACAATAAAAAAATAAATATATATATTTTTCTTTAACAAAAATTAATAAACCATACTAACCCAAACTTTTGAACAACAGTAGTGTTTAAAATAATAACAATAAAAAAGTAACAGAAACATTTTTTTTGTTGTTGTAATAATCTAATTGGTTAATCTACTTATAAAAATCAACAAAGCTGTCTAGATTGTGAGGTTTATGAAGTCAAGCTGTTGCTGTGCACAAAGCTTATGGCGTTAGCAATCTAGTTTCATTGTGACGCAGTGCTTATCTGTAGTGAAGATTGGGTATAAAAGTGAAATGACAGCATTGCAACAGTTCCTTATTGAAAGCATGTATAAATGTACAAGAAAGGTTCTCTCTTATGAAGGCTCTTGAAAAGTGCTTAGAAAACTAATGAATGAATACAAATAAATCCACAATAAATTAAACATTTTAAAAGTGGACTCCATCCATAACTATTAACAGGTTGTTAACAGATACTATTTATTTCATATTATCCAATAAAGGACTACACTTGTACACATAAATGTATGCTTTTTCATTCGTTATGACATTCGCTCTTTATGACTCCACAGCTGGCAAGAAGAATTTGTGGTATAGCAGGACCCGGGCAGCTGGCCCTCTCTTACCTTTATCTTCAGGCCGTGGCTGCGGTTGCTTCTTGTCCGCACTGGGGGCCTCTGGTTTCAGAACTGAGAAACGAAGCATATTGACTGAGTTGATGTTTTTTTTTAGATACTACGCTGAAGATAGAGCAGCTTTAGACACACTAGAAAAAAGAACAATGTGACTCCTGAGACAGACGTATGAAGAGAATGAGAGACGTACAGTCAATGACTTGCATTTCCTGTGTGGGTTGGAGAGACAGACCTAAGCTTTGCACCACTCTATGCAAGCTTTCTATAAAGCATTTGGGATGATGTGGTGCCCTTTGATGCATAACAACATCCGCCTTTCTTTTGCATGTTTTGCAGACAAAAGCTGTGAGGGACTGACAACTTTAGCTGCATTGTCAGTCTTTACATCTGCACTG
This sequence comes from Carassius gibelio, assembly GCF_023724105.1. NCBI lineage: Eukaryota > Metazoa > Chordata > Actinopteri > Cypriniformes > Cyprinidae > Carassius > Carassius gibelio. The sequence goes on from NC_068415.1 coordinate 8,390,104, forward strand.
ACAGACACTCAACTAACACTAGTTGTTGCATCAGTCTTAAAGCCCATTTACAGTTAAACAAGTGATGTCTTGATCACCTGGGTTACTTTCCAATCAACTTTCTATTCAAATCCCCTTCAATTATTTGATCATGTATGTTTGGATATCTTACTAACCTTAAAATTTAATTGCTATATTTAGCGATTTATGAATGTAAATATGGCAAAATAAAAAAGCAATGTTACATAGCGGGTTAGCAAATTAACCAAAATAGAATTACAATGCCATTTTACAGCAAGTGTGTTTATGACTTTAAAGCTGCCATGGAATTATATCACAGCTGTATTATAACATAAGATTTTTTTTTTTGTCAAATCAAATCAAATATTAAAATTAAATGTAAACAAACAATTAAATAACGCAACTTTTTTTAACTTAATGAAAATAAATACATATAAATCTTTGTGGTATATATAACATGCTGCACAGAATTTTTTTATGGGGTCAGTAATATTTTCATATATATATATATATATATATATATATATGTATAAAATATTCCAAATGAATGAATAAAACATTATCATTGCTGCAGTTTAAGCTAAAAATTGATCAAGAACTATGAAAGAAGTGTCCAAATCCTTCAATATGCCACCACTGATGTGTGGGCAGACATGGGCTGTGTGTTCAGTGCATAATTGAATGCGCCAGTTTAGCTGGCATCACCTCTAATGTTCTCAGCACACAGCAGCACGCTTCTCTGAAAACCACAGAGGAAGCAGCTCAAATCAATACCACCAGCTATTATCAACTCACATACTGATACAGACTTATTGGCAAGTTGCCTTCAAGTACTACTATAAAGAACCATCAAATCAAGTCAGCTGCCTGATAATAATAGCCTTTTCGCTGGTAGGCATAAACAAATGAAAGATATTTGATGACAATGAGTTTGAAAGCAATATTTCAGATGTGAAATGTTATGTTAAAGATATCATACCTGGGGTTTTGGATGGTGGTGGGGGCTTCTTTGGCTTCTGTGGAGAAACAACAAAAATAAATAAATAAACAAAATAAACCTACCATTTAAAGAACAATTTAAACCTAGAAATAAATATTTTATTTCTGTTAAAATTGGGGGAAAATGATATATTGACACAAAATATCTTTAACAATGTGCTGCATTATTTCTAGGTTACGCAAGCAAATTTGTGTCGGATCATTATCAAATCTTCCTGAAGAACACAATCGTCAGGTTTTACACAAACTTGTGCGCTACTGTCAGCATGACATGAAAATTCACCCCATTTCTTGAAAATTCACCCCATTTCTTCACAGAAAATGTCTAAAATGATGATATAAACCTTAACAGACCTTATTTAAAATAATTCAATCGAAATCAACAACCGATGCATACAACCCAACATTTTTTATTGTTCCATCCAATACACTTCAGTGCCCGGTTGCATGAAACTCCTTAAGCTAAGAAATCCCTTAGATATAAGGTTAAGGGTACCCTTAGTGAAATTTGGTCTTGCAAGAAAAAACCCTAAGGGTTTCCTTAAAGAACTTAAGGCTATTATTAAGTTTTTCCCCTTAATTATCTAAGTGTTCCCTTAAGTGTTGCTACAAAGTTCTTAGTGACCATTTCACCTTAATAAATTTAAGGGACCAAAACAGCTCCCTTAAGTCAACTTAAACTCAAAATACGATGGCTGATTTAGTGTTAATTGAAGAGAAGGAAATACCAAGGGGTGTTTTTAATGATCCCTTGGAGATGATGAATGGTTGATGAAAGGCTTAGAACTATTATTATTATTATTATTATAACCACTTACGAAAACAATAATTGCCTTTTCGTCCTCTGTCCAGTTTGGTTTACATTTTTTTGTTTTCTGTTATGTTTGTGCTCTCCATAGCAAAAATATATTAATAAAAGTGTGATTTTAGCAAGGGTTTGGCTTTGTGGTTCGTTATGTTCTGTTTACTGTTAGAGGCAGTAACTATAGCAACCTCAGCGATCTTCGCCGTATGTTGTCAGAAACTACTGTGAAACGCTTAGTATAAACACTTAGGTAAGGGTGACAGTTAAAGAGGTTTCTTGCAACGCTCTTAATGAAATCCCTTATCTCAGGGATTTTTTCTCCCTCTGGGAAACCCTCACTTAAGGAGTTTCATGCAACCGTGCACAGGCTCCCATAATCCCCTGAGGTTGAAAAACAGCACATACAAGTTTATAAAGAGCTCAACATGAAAATGAACCAGAACTAAAACTGATGAAACTGCTGAGGTTGGAAATCCCCCAGCCTCCCCTTTGACAGCTCTAGAAGACTTGATGTCTCTTGTAACATCATTGAATCGCTGCACTGATTACAATAATAAATCATTTGACATAGAATCACAGCAGGAGAGAGAGTTCAAACAATAATATAGGCCTAAATCGACATTTGCAGTCTTTTATGCATTATCATTTCAGCATTCATTGAATTGCCCATTTTCCAAAAATATCCAGCCATAATGTTCCATCTGGTGCTTAAAATTAAACTAAAACAACCTTAAATTAAAGCATGCCGTACAATAAATACGACCATGGTTGTATTAGAATCCAATAAAGCACACGTGCTTCTCAAGTTGTGAATAAATCACTCCATTAACTACTGGTTCGATTTTACAAAGGCTGCATTACCCACAACAGAAGCTAGATCAAGTTAACATACCTTGATGAAAGATTATGAATAAAAACTTTTATTTTTATGGGTTGCACAACATGTACTGAAGATTTGTTCACAACAAGACCAAGAACACGTATCAAGTAAATAGAACTGAATTAGATTAAATGTTTTAGCTCACAAGTTCAGATTTTCCTTTCTAATATTGCTTATAACAGATGCTAATGCCACTATGTCCTGGACTTAAGTGTGAGTAGGTTTATGAATATCATCATGGGGGAAAAAGACAATCTTAATGGATATCTGTTTTATAAGTATATTGAAAGAGACTCCAGCAGCCACATTGTGGCTCATTTTCTTTTTAGTATAAGTAAAAGTATTTCTTTCTAGTATAGTTGTTGCTGCAGGGCAAAAAGTGGCCGTTCCAATTATTTTACATTTAGAGAGAAAATGGGCAAGAACCGTTAAAATAAAGAACAAAAAAATAGCCAAGCAATTTGGAACTAAATCACTGTTATGTCCTGCTCCCATCACTACTGTTAACACAGTCCCTCTTATGCCTAACTAAAATAGTTTAAGAATAAATTGCATTTTAAATTGAGTTTGGGAAAAAAATTAAATGTGTTTTTACACACACACACGCATGAAAAAGGTCTTTGCCCTCTTCCTGTTTTTTTTTCTTGCATATTTGTCACAGTTAAAACATTCATATCATCAAACTAATTCTAATATTACACAAAGATAATGCAAGTAAATACAAAATGCAGTTTTTAAAATGATGAATTGCACCCTTCTGTTAAATTATGAAAGAACTGTGATTAACCACATTATTTTGGAAAGCAGAGTTAAATTTAACTAGCCACACCCAGGCCTGATTACTGTCAGACCTGTTGAATCAAGAAATCACTTAACCTGTCTGACTAAGTGAAGCATGCTTAAAGAGCAACACATCCTGCCACGAGCTGAAGAAATTCCAAAACAGATGAGAAACAAAATAGTTGACATGTATTAGTCTGGAAAGTGACATAAAGCCATTCCTAAGGCTTTGGGACTCCAGCAAACCACGGTCAGAGCCTTTATCCACTAGGACTGGGCCGATAGACGATGCCATCGGGATGTTAAGCTGACATCATAATTCATATATATATATATATATATATATATATATGATCATGCACAACTATTACAAAAGGTAAAAACATGCACTGATGCTCAAGAAAGCTACAAAATGCATTAAGAGACAGTGGGTGTAAACTTTTTAAATTGGATAATCAAGGTAAATTGTACTTATTTTGTCTTCTGAGAAACATGTATTTATGTAGCTTCTGACATAGAGTACTAAATGAAAAAAAATATGATCGTTAAACAAAATGAGAAGAATTTACACATCATCATCCTGTTCAAAAGTTTACATCCCCGGCTATTAATGCATTGTGTTTTCACCTTTTGTAATAGTTTTGTATGACTCCCTCAGTTGTCCTCAGTGTGAAAATATGGATCTCAAAATCATACAATGACTTTTGGAAAGGAGTCAAATATGCAGAAGATGCTGGAAAACCAAAGAATGTGCAGGAACTGGAGGATTTTTCTGAAGAATAGCAGGCAGTTGAACTGCTCAGAACAAACAAGGGACTCATGAACAACTATCAAAAAAAAAAAAAAAAAAAAAACAGTCGTGGATCATCCAGGAAATTATCCAGTATTAAGATTCAAGGGTATGCAATCTTTTGAATTGGGCCATTTTTATAAATGTAGTTATTTTGTTTTGTGGAGTATGTAAACATCTCTTATGTGAGATAGCTTATTCAGGGCAGTGCTAAACAAAAAAATAACATGCAATTTTCATGATCCCTCTTTTTTTTCAACTATTAACATTTTGCAGATTCTGCAACGGGTATGTAAACTTATGAGCACAACTGTATACACACACACGCACACACCCATTTGTGAAGTGATATCTTACAGTAATAATCATACATTTGGTTAAATCACTATTGCAGACAGCTCAAATAACTGCAGTTTATAATTTAGAAGAAATCAGATTGAGGCAGTCGTATGAATAAATGTGTTTGGGGCCAAAGCGATGCAAAACAATTTTCCTCTCCAACATAAGAGATGTACCTGGAAATCAAGGTCTGATGGGTTAATATTGGCACATTGACTCAAGGCACACAGAGAAAAAAAAAAATCAAACAGCAGACTGGATCTTTTTGATCAAATTTAAAATGTAAAAAAGGGAAGAAAAAAAAACGATTAAAAAAATTCCAGTTTAACACTGAGGCTGATGTGTGTTGTGCTATTTGATCATTTATATGTCATTTTGATCACCATATGATATATTAATAATAATAATGATAATAATGCATTCTGTAAATTCCCTCCATCCCCTTCACATACAGAGATCAATGCATCATCATCTGACAGGACACTTCTAGGATAAAGGACTGATCATGGGCTCCTTGGATTCAGTTGGAGGAATGAACACTTAAAAATTTTCATGAACTGCTCGCTGACCTCCACAAGCAATCACATGAGCTTCAGCTCATCACATTCTCACTGCAGCAGCACAAAGACCAATTCACCAGTGAAGTTGAAAATGAACAGATTAAAGAAAAAAAAAAGAAATAAAGAAAAAACACTTGTGCCCAAAGCATATCAACCCATGAACTGATTCAGTGTAGGGGTATGAGGCTTCATAGAATTTTCCTGGAAAATAGATGTGATGGGGCAACTTTTGCCTGCACAAGCCTTCTGTTTGTTCTCTAGACATGCTAGCTGGTGCTTTGAACAAATAATCTGCTTCTCAAAATAAAAAGAGCCTGTTGTTTCAGAGTTTGCCAAAATGTGTTTAAACATGAACCCTTAGGGTAAACCTGAAGACCCCAAAGCTAGAATGAAGCCATGTTTGTTAAACATATGGTGATAATAAGTGGCTTTTATTGATTTCAATGCTTCTTTCAAGCTCAAATTCCCAACAATGAACCACAAAAAAAAAAAAAAAAAATTGTTAACCTGATATTGTCTGGAGTGTTGTTGATTTTGGTCTTTAAAGTCTTTGATTAAAATGTTTAGTAAAGAGCTTTCGCTGAGAAGCAGGGCTGGGACACGGAGCTAAAAAATATCATAGATGGAAAAAAAATAACTAAACTTTTTTTGATGAAACTCAATATACACTGAAACACAACTGACCATTTGTTTCTCATGATATTGAAATCCTTTTGATCTAGTTTTTGATGACTTTATTATAGCAAACACAAACAATGAGAAGGTATGCCCAACTTTTCAATGCTAGTGTATATGTTGTAATATATACGTTTTTCTATGAAAAATCTCAAGTTCTCAAAATAACTAAAATGGAAAGAATTTAAAAATATATATATTGGTATATATGTGTGTACAGGGCTTGACATGAACTTTTTTGCTCACTAGCCAACGTGGCTAGTGGTTTTCCAAAGTTACTAGCCACACAGCATTTTTACTAGCCACATTTTTTGTTGTTGTGAAATTACCTGATAAAAGTTGACTATGGCATGCTAATATTTACTTGAACTAGACTTGCAACCCTTTTAAATGCAAAACCACTGTACACACCCAAATCAAGACTACATAAATGTATAACAATCCAGGTTATTATCATTAGCTCTGATAAGGTTGTGTGTAAAGCTCCTTTTTTAAATAAAACCATGTATTAAGATAAAGACATAAAGTAGCTTCTTATTGCATAATAAAACTGGTGCATGGATATAGAAGATTAATAAAAAAAAAAAAAAAACATAAAAACTAAACTAAAAAAAAAACCTTTAGCATACACTGTCTGTTTAAATATCAGAATCAGACTCAGAATTACTTTATTGAACCACACTGGGAAATTCTTTGTTACAAGCTGCAATGGAAAGTAGGTCAGTCTCGAAACCTCTCAAAAAATGCATGCCATGGTTCGGACAAAATTGCTTTTATCTTCATTAAAATTTGAGGGGAACACATTTCAGTTTTTGTGCTCAGGCCCTAATATATATATTTATATTAGAAGTACATTTGATAACCATGTTAGAATGCATATTAGTCATTTTAACTGAACAGGAGAGGTGGTTGTTTTTTCTGTCATTCAATGTTTCGAACAAAAATACTGATAGGATATTATTGATACGGATTCTAATAATAATAATAATAAGTATAAAACACACTAAGGATTACAAAGGATTAATGAGATGCTGGATTCATGAATATTAATCGGTTTTTGTGCGTTTGCTTGAACTGATTTGCTGAAATCAAAACGGAGACGATAACAGGTGAGCGCCAGCCAATGACACTGCCGTTTGCGCATTAACTCCACCCACTACCGGAAAACCCGGCTGTTCTTAAAAGCTGAAGACTTCCATAGGAACGCTGTTATTTTGACAGGAAAATACAACAAAGAATATTGTTTAAATGTAACGAGTCAATTCACTCACTCACTTTCTCTCTCTCTCTAGGTCTCTGTGTGAGAGAGAAAGCGACGGGGATTTGTGCGCCTACACACCAGAGTTTAATATAGGTTGCTGCGTATCCATTGAGATGAACTTAGAAATATCACAGATAGCTTGATGGAGAGAGAAACTCTGAAGAACTCAATCAGAGTGTTTGCGAGTGAAAATATATCTGTGCTAAACTTATACTTAGCCTCCAACTCACACACTAGCAATTAGTCAACCCGCCAAAATGACTAGTTGGAGTCACTGTGTTACCCACCACGAGCAATATCCACCCGCATTTGGCAGATTTGCGGGTGTTAATGTCAAGCCCTGTGTGTGTATATACACACACGCACACACAAACATATGAATTGGACTCACATTTTCTAATGAAATACCTACCTCCTCTAATTCCTGTTTAGGAGACGCTTTAACAGAGCCTTTGGATATGAGTGTCTGTAAAGAGAAAAAAAAAAAAAAAAGAACTTTTATTAAAGATTACGGTTTAGGAAGTTTTCTATTGTTGCAACTGAGAATTAGTTATTAGTTATGAGAATAACAGCTCTCCAAAGTAAAGTAAATCATTCTAAATTTGTTTTCTTTTTACATTTGCACTGGTAGTTCAATTTCCTTTTCAGAAAGAGATGACTCCCAAGGAAGACATCAAAAGCAGCATTAATGAATGTAAATTGACCTCTTTGTCTGTCTCAGGAAGCAGTGTTACAAAGTTGTCTGGGAAAACTCCCTCCTTGCCGTTGATCTCTCCTCTCCACCAGCCTAGCTCTCCCGAGTCCTAAAACATCAAAACATCAATCTCTCAGAAAAAATTTGCTTATTTAAGAAAATCTACACCTTAAAATAATTATTTAACGTTCCACCTGGAAACAAAGATACCATGGCGCAAAATCCCCCTCACGAAAAAAGAAAGCAACTGTGTTTAAAACTGTGACGACGAGTGATTATCAGAATCAGCTAAATGCTGGATTTTCAAAAGTATGAAAAATATATAAAGTTCATGGCACAGAATATTTAAAATATGTCCGAAAGTTTTACACACTGGTCTGTTATTGTGGCGACATTTCCACGCCTCGAAACGTGATGATGAATGAAACAAACTGTGATTGGTTGTTTGACATGTCGGTCAAACGGCCTCATGGGTGGGCCTTGGCCAATGAAAGCAGCCATGAGTTTCTGACCTTCAGCCGTCAGTTTGAAGGTCTGGGTACACAAGACTAGGAAAACAGTGTCTATGTGTCTTAAATGAAGCAAACACATCCTTCGGTTGCTAACAGGACAGAATCCATTGGTAATGAGGTGCAACAGCTACAGTATCATACGTTTCCAATGTGTCTGCAGATAGCATCAAAGGCACACAAAAGAATACCCCCCCCCCCAAAAAAAACACCTACAGAAAACTCCCTTTGTCCCTGAATACGTCAAACTAGTTTGACGTCAGAATCCCCTTCTGAGAGTTCTGTACTAGCATTAATTGCATTACAGGTTATACGTTTTTGTAAATGAAGACTATTTTTTATCTTAGGGAGATTTTTCCCTTTAAACTGTGATTTAATCCATAAATCAAATTGTAATACTCTTCATGATTACACTGTAATTCTAATATGAACCATGACTAACTCTTTGGCATAAATCACAGAAAAGCCGAAGTTTGTTTGTATCATGTAGTATACACACCACTCTAATCTACAGAGCAGGATATAGACTAACTAGTCTAAATGAAGAGAGTAAAAGTGATTGGATCACAGGTTCACTGCCTTATTATTAATATAGATACCAAAATGATCTATACATCATCTCAAAGCTGAATAAATAAGCTTTCCACTGATGTATGGTCTGTTAGTAAAATATTTATTCGATCCCCTGCTGATTTCACTCACTCACTCACTCACTGAAATTCATATCAATTTCTAAACTTTAAATAAAGTGCTTTTTCGGGATTTTATGGTTGGTATTTTGTCTCAAAATGAACCACAAAAATGGCAGACCCTTCATTTCTTTGTAAGTGGGCAAACTTACAAAATCAGCAGGGGATGAAATAAATATTTTCCCCACTGTACATTAAGCATTGACAGTGAAATGCAGTGTCACATATTACATCTAATAAAATAAATAAATAAATAAATAAGCAACATTTGTTTTATTTTTGTTAAACCACAAAGTTAACAAAACGTTTCACTCCACTGTGTGCTTTCTTCACGTGCTATCGGAAACTTCCTATTTCCAACTTATAAAGTCATGATTTTTCTGTTAAAAATAACAGTGAACAGTAGTTTGTATATGTTGATGCTTAGCATTAATAATTAATGTGACCCATGATTTGTCTGTATGTGTATTCAAAACCAATGAGCAACACTTTCATAATAGTAAAAAACTGTGCTAATGCGCGATTAAATATTTGTCGGCGTTAATCAATTACCATATTAAGTCGCATCAGTCCATAAATACGTCATGACGAGGAAAAAAACATATATAAGTTGCAATGGACTATAAGTAGCATTTATTTAGAACAAAGAACCAAGAGAAAACATTACCGTCTACAGCCGCGAGAGGGCGCTCTATGCTGCTCAGTGTAGGCTACAGGAGAACTGAGCAGCATCTCTGGCAGCATAGAGCGCCCTCTCGCGGCTGTAGACGGTAATGTTTTCTCTTGGTTCATTTCTCTCGGTTCATGTCAAATCAATTTTGATAAATAAGTCGCACCTGACTATAAGTCGCAGGACCAGCCAAACTATAAAAAAAGTGTGACTTATAGTTTGGAAAATACAGTAATGCATTTATGCGATAACGCGTTAACTTGCCCAGCCCTAATTTTTGTACAACTATTATATATGCAGTGTAATAACAATTTCACAAATGACTATAAAAGAGACTTGCAAAAAAATCTAAAACATGATTAAACACCCCCAAAAAAGTTGATTAATCTGCTGATATTAGGCTATTTAGAAATGATCAACATTATCTGATAACAGTGCCCACTTGGTTGATTAACAAAAATTGACATTTCACTTAGTATTATTTTCAAAATTGATCCCAGAGACTTATAAATGAATAATACATGAATTTTAAATACATTTTAACAAATACTTTGTGAACTTTGTGTTTTTTTCCCCTTAATTTCAGCAATAAAAAACAATCAAAAACAAAACATAACAGTGATTGGTGGTATGAGTTGTTATGAACAAATGAATGAAACGCATTTGTCCGTGTTTCACTTCGTCTCAATTCATGCTTGCGGAAAGCGATTGAGAAACTAGTGTCTCTTCGCGGCACGGTGCGCTTTCAACTTGTTTTTTTAGTCTCGAGCAAGACTGTACCAAATTCACATTACATGATTTGATTGATTTTTAGGTAGAAAGGGTAACAGTGCACCACATTAAAATAAATTATCATTCTTCTTTAAGTAACAGAAAACACATGAAAACACGTGACTGACAAACATATTCTGCTGTTGCATGTGTGAACGTGGTCTATGTAATTTAATATTTTCGACCAATGACAAATTTATTGCTACATTTTAATAGACAAACATGTTTTATTTGTTTTCAGATGTTCAATGCTTGTCATCTGGTAGATTATTATTTTTTTCTCTTTTATAACTATACATTACATAATGTAACTTATTAAATACTAGCTGTCCTATGAAATAATATGTGTGGTTAGGAAGAAATCTGCTCACCCTTTTCCATACCTTGCTCAGTATGTGGATGATGTCACCCTCCTTTAAATCCAGCTCATCCTGGTTAGTTGCTTCAAAGGTGAATATGGCCTTGCAATATTCTTTTACTGTAGAGAGGCAAGAAAAAAAAGATGATATATGTACACTATGCCACACTTTGATTTGTCTTATGTAGCTACTATTGACTCTGTACTAAAAACTTTAAGTTGTGGAGTGCAACTAGTAAAGCAAAAGGTGCAAGTACACTTCAAGTACTAACAGAAAGACATACTAATCTATAATTTGGGTTTAGCTAATAATCAAGTGGAAGAAAACCAATGTATAACCAGGGCAGTCCGTATCAGCCGTTCATGTCTGTTCTATAAATCTCCTGTCATTATTTTGGTTATCACATATAGCTTTATGTCAACCTCCCCATGAACTCACCTTTTCCTTTGCTCTCTGTCTCTTTTTCTCCTTTAGGGGGTTCAGGAGTGCTCAAAGGGGTGGGCTTTGTGGCTGATGGTAATGATGGAATTGGCTAAAATGAAGCAGAATCACAAATGGATTTACTGACACGGCGGCCAGACAAACACATGCAGTTGCACACTGGAAGGTAGAGACTTTGAGACAGGTCAGCCATGCCTGGATGAAAGGAACGCTGGACAAACAATCATTACTCTTACATGTGCACAGATTTAATAGGACTAGGAGCGCATTTAGGATTTGTTTATTTAATTTTTTATCCAAAACAGAGTAAGAATCTAGTATTTAGTAAATGATCTGACATCACATGTTATATGATGACATGTTATAAATGACATCTGAGCTCTTGATAAGAGACATAGTGGATGATTCAACTGAACTGAATGACATGACGGGATGCAAAATGGTGATTGAAAGGGTGTTCTTTTAAAACATTTAAAATGCTACTGATCCCATTTTTTTTTTAAATGGTGGTGTACTACTAAGTGAAATGGAAAATTCAGGGGTAAATGTAGAATGGGAATGATTTTAACCAAGCTACATCTCCACTAATCATGTGCTATGTAATTATTGCTATTAATAATATATATTAAGGGTTTCCAAACGTTTTAATGAACATGAACCCCCACATATACATACATATATATATATATACACACACATATATACATATATATATATATATATATATATATATATATATATATATATATATATATATATACATATATATATTAGCATTTGAAAAAAAAAAAGCAAAAAAAAGCATGATATTATGAAGAAAACTTTGATATACACAAAGCAAAATGCATCCACAAAATTTAGCAATAAACATTAATTAGTAATTGAACATATCAATAAACATTGTCTGAAAATACTTTGTATTTTCTTTTTCTAAAATTCTGACCAACATAAGAAGACTAGAGAAATATTTTGGATTTATATCTATAGCTCTATTCACAATAAATATCATTGGAAAGCAGAAAAACCAGTGAGCAAGCTTACTAGAACAGTAGCAATGAAACATGACCTAGAAATATACAAACGTTTCATACGTACGATAAAAATAATTCTTAGTGTTTCATTATGTAAAAGAAAAAATTTGCCTCAAATTGTAACCCAGTTTGAATATGATTGATTTATATAGTATTATATCCTTACCAACAGAGTATGGGTTATATCACCAAAAATGTCAAAGCAAACTATTATGTTCTGATGAGACATTTCTTTCACCAGAGTAATGTGCACTGATGAATCAATTACACACAACCAGGGGAATTTATAATGGTTGTAAAAGGGTTCATCTCGATTTGAAGCTGTCTTGAAGAATGAAACTGTAGTTGCAAACAGCTGCCTATAAAACTAACAAAAAGTTGTAGCTCCTAGAAATGTAAACACAATGCACACACATCATTGACATGTCTAGTAACTAAAATGTGCAATGCCTTCCAGCTGTCTGCAGATATAACAAAGCATAGACAGGGATATTCTGCCCAAAGTTTGAGCTGTGCAGAGGAAAAAACATTAACAAGAGAAGCAGTCCATACCAGAATGCTTCAAAAACAGCCATCCTAAATAATGAAGTCCCAAAATAGAAAGACATATTCCTAAAAAGGAAGGTCTCATCATGAGACTGTCTGTCTATGTGGTAAAGTCTTGAGCAATCAATGGTAAAACTTGTAGAGCAGTTAGACATGTAATTACCCTTCAATCATCCATTGCTCTTGGCTATGGGAATGGGCGGCACTGATTTCCATACATGCCATAGCAATGATATGATTTTATATGGATCTATTATGTGCTACACTGGTTGGCAGTGCAGTTCCGTCTTCATAAATAGAGAATTTCTTCAGAATAACTTGGATATACAACTACAGCCACACATTATTTTTGACTGTGACATTTACAATTCTGAAAGATTTCTGTTTAAAGTGAAGTGTATACTGCATTTTCTGGGACTGGTACTAGTCCTGCAGTATAGACATAGGAAAGACTTTTGAGATTATAAGACATTGTCATGTTCAGAACAACACTTACTTTTTCTTTCTTTTCCTCATTGTCAGATGGTAATCTCTGAGAGAGTCTGAGTTTTACAGAGCCCTCTCTGAATATGTCACCAAAGCCGATGCCCTTGATCTTCTTCGGTTGGGCCATGACTCCATTGCCTTGGTGAGGGGACGTGGGGCTAGATGCTCCATCTTGGTTATCTGTGAACGCACACTTTTGTATGAGTACCACCAAAACAGGCTGTACAAAATTTGGATAAAGAAAAGTAATGTGTCATGTGCAAAGTAGACTGTACAATAATTGATATTTTACTTTGAAGTTTGAATTCACCCAACAGACACAAAAGCGCAATAAAAGTTATAAAAGTGATCCATACAAGTTGTGCGCTACATGCCAGGTTTTCTAAAGTCATACAATACATCTGTGTGAGGAACAGAGAAAAATTTTAGTTGGAACTAAAAATATTGACATCTGCGCAAGCTATATTGTATGAAAGTTGGATGTCCATTCATGAATGAATCGTTCTTATGAGCCTGATGATCTTATTAATCTGAATAATTTGTTTAATCAGACTGTTCAGTCTGCTCATAAGCTTTAATGAATTAAAAAAAACTTGGAATAGCTTTTAATTGAAATTTAACTATGATGCTTCTTTACAATTTAAATTGGAAAACCTTATGGTAAAAAGGTTATGGTCGACAGATTTTACATGAATTACTTAATTTCTATGCATGGGTCACGAATAGGGAGGGCTGCCCGGGCCTGGTCCCAGGCTACTTTTACGTCTGGTATATAAAATACATAGGCTATAGGCTCATATGAATGCACTATTAATCTTTAAAATCTTTAAGACCTTGATTAAAACACATGCAATCATATTCCTAAATTACGATCCTGTTATGTCAATTTAATCTTTGAAATGAAAGTCACATCTGAATATTTAAACCTGTTGCGGTTCAAACACAGATTTTGTTACATCATTCCAGTAGGTGGCGACCAGTGACTGTTAAAATATATCTGATGTCTGTCTCATTCATTTAAGAGATTTGTTTAAAAAAAAACTGGACTAAACAAGTCTTCATTCAATGATTTTGTCATAATGAATTCATTTAAAGTAGCCCAATAAATATTTTTAAATAGCCTCATTTATAACATTAAATATATTATTTGACGAAAACTTTTGTCAGTAAACTCGTCTACATATTATTTTGTTTGGTTGTCTAATGTTCTGTTTTCAGAATCGGGAGAACTGTGATCTATATTCTAAAAATCAATTATTTAGAATCATAACTCAAAAATACGTAGGCTTATATATCTGGCCTTTAACTACTAGGCCTGTAGTTCTAATATTAAAATGTGCACCCCTTCTTTTGGTTCGTTCCGAAATCCATGTTTACATGTTCAGAAGTTCAGGGTTGGCAAGAATGTTTTTCAAAGTCTCTCATACCCATCAAGATTTCTTTCATTTGATCAAATATACAATGTAAAACAACTGTTTTTTGTTTTTTTTTATATTTTTATTCCTGTGATGGCAAAACTAAAAAAGTTTTTAGCCATTTAAACATCTGTTGAGTGTTTCTGTGTGAGGACATGCCCTCACTGAGATACGCTGAGCAGTACCTGTCTCATCTGTTATGACGCTGGTCTCGGTCTCTTCAGATGATTCTATTTCTTTGACGAAGTTGGAAGGAAAAAGCCCAGACTTCCCATTCATGCTTCCGCTCCACCAGCCCTCCTCAACCTAACAAACACTTAGTCAGCACTGATACAGAAACTGTCCAGTCAAACGCTCATTTTCAAAGGCCGTCGGTCTCAACTGGTTTCACTTCAGGATGCAGATATTACACTGGACATCAAGTGACAAACCAACACAATAGCAAAATGGTTTAAAGCATAAAGCAAAACCGCCCTAAAAATGCAAAGACTTTTTAAAAATATATTAAATTGTGTAATATTTTAAAGGAGACATCAAGCATGTTTGCCCTATTGGTATGTGTCCATTTATCTGGTTAGCATCTACTAAACTAGAATAATCTGCACTACAATATTACAGTTTGATCAGAAACACTGTCTTTGACAAGCAAAACATGATATATGAAGATTTCAGCCTACATAGGACCACTTATTTTATTAATTAACTAACTATTCACAACTATATAATTACTTGAATTGTTTAATTAGCATTTTATATACGGTAGGTGTTTTCCTTACTGTCTGCAACTCTCTATATATAAACAGACTTGTGAATTTTTGGGCCACAAACCATCATTTGAGAACCACTGATCTCCATAACATTATGGATGAAGTCATAAAGAATGTTTGAGAAAGAGTATGTATAAAAAAAAATGAATAAACAAAATTTTATTATTAGCTCATGAGAAACATGGGCAACTAAAATTACAAGGAAATTGCTCGTTTCGAGAAATGAAAATTAAAGAACATCTAACTACTTCATCATATCTCACACTGCAGCATGCAAAAAGCCGAAGAACATTTGCTATATGTTCAGCACAATTTCAAAACATCGAGTAACATTAAATACAAAAGACAGACGCTGACCTCCTCAGTGATGTCAATGATATCTCCAATCTTCAGTTCCAGCTCGTCTTCATTATGAGGCAAATATTCAAACAGGACTTTGCACTGACGCTTCTTGGGCTCTGTAATGAAAACTCAACAAGTCACTCTGGATCTCTCCTGTCACGTCACTCAGCCAACAACGTTGTGTATGCATGGGGAGCATTTCCTCCAGCTACCTGAAGAGGGCTCAATGAGTAAAGACTAGCACAATCAGGAAGGGTCTCAATTAAACCTGTATGCACATACACTCTCACACACAGATTCCACACCCTGTGCCTGAGATGAATCATGTGCCCTTTAAGGAGAAAGAAACCGGCAGATTATTTTGTTTGCTCCATATTACATGCCAACTTAAGACACGTTACCTGTCACCCAAAAACTAAACTGAAAAAAATCTTCTTCA
Source organism: Carassius gibelio (assembly GCF_023724105.1). NCBI lineage: Eukaryota > Metazoa > Chordata > Actinopteri > Cypriniformes > Cyprinidae > Carassius > Carassius gibelio. The sequence goes on from NC_068415.1 coordinate 8,406,352, forward strand.
CTACTACAGAAGCTTCTTATACTTATGAACTGTGAGAAATTAGCAATTATTTAACAGTTACACTACAGTTGAAAAGTTTGGGATTTTTATTTTTATATACTATTTTTATTCCATCATGATGCAATAAATTGATTCAAAGTGACAGTAAACATAAAATGTATTTAAAAAAGTTGTTTTTCCTTCACATTAAAATAATTCTGATAAAACATACATAAATTATTTTAACATACATAAACTCTTCAATGCATCAATTATGTTGCTGCATGCTAATTAAAGCTGCATTCTTTGATCAAAAATAAAGTTAAAAACATTAACAGTGTAAAACATTTTTTAAAGTAATTCTTTCCTGTACGGCATAGCTAAAATTTCTGAAACCATTACTCCAGTTTTCAGTGTCACATGGTCCTCCATAAATCATTCTATATGCTGATTTGGTGCTCAACATTTCTGATTTGGTGCTCAAAAGTATTAATTTCTTAAAAAGAAGACTTTCTGAACCAAACTTTTGCAATTTTTTTTGTGTATTACTACTTAGTATTAAGTTAATGCCACAGTACATGAATATAATAATATTTCATTATCACTGTATATTGAAATCACTCGTTTAGTAGAAGGCTCTCTATGGCTGGCTTGTAATGTAAGCTGCATTGAGCAGAAACTAAGTATATATTATTTGCTCAAGGGTACAATGTGATAAACCTGCACAGTAGGACAGAGGAAGTGAATCAACACAACTACATTCCACTGTTATCACTGTTTTAGATGATCTGTTCAGCAGAAACCTTAAAGGTAAGACGGCACCACAATCATCGTGTGCTCTTTTGACAATGTTTCCATGCAGCTGGAGAGGATCATATGCACTTCCTCTAAAATCTGTCATACAGTCAAGACTTAAGAAAGAGGAAATGAAAACAGGTTTTATTAGCCAATAAGAAAGCAACTGGTGCCCACTACTGGCCAAAGCTGTCATCCGCTAAAAAAAAATCGAATAATAATTGGTGAAAGATCTTAACATATGGTGTATTATGGCAAACTATATAAAAATCATATCAGCCTGCTGTGACAAATTATTCTGACAACAAAAACTCCCACAATGACACCAATAACCAATCGACAGTAAAGATGCTGTAACCCATCATGCTAATATCATTGTCCACTAGTCTAAACTGAGACCAGACCACCAAAATCTATAGACCACATGGCCTTCATCCAAAGACATTTGAGTGAACCCAATAAAGTCAGACAGCAAACTGAAACATGTTAAATGATTTACAGGTAGAATGTGTTCCTGATCGGCTGCTTTTGCTCAATGGCTAAAATGCTTTTTGTTGGGTCCGGGCTGTCACAGAGACAGATATGTGCTCTGTCAGGTAGAAGGGACATTTTGTGTGTGGTATTCTAAAAAGAAGAGTGAAAAGCTGTTAGAATTTGAAATGACAAAAGACGCACTCTTTTTTGAGGTACGGGGCTGAGAATGGGGTTGTAAGCCAATTCCTCCTGCTGGGATGCCATAGGTACTGATCCTCTGCACCAGGCTTGCCACATTCCCTGATGCTCGCCTCTGTATCGGAGTCTCAATCATCTCCTTCACTTCTTTAACCTCCTTTGGCTCCTCTTTGGACTTTGGCTCCTCTTTTTTCAACTCCTTGATACACACACAGACACACACACACACAAAATAATCAAATATCACATATAGCATCACATATAACGGCCGTATGACAAAAAAACAAATAAAACATCATGTTAAAAGTCATTTTATACCACATATATCACATGTATTATGGTATTTTCCCTGAAAAGTCATATGAAAATGCTTTATATATTAAATAATCATATGACAATGCACAAAGAAAATGCTGCACAAATGAAAGGTATTTCAGCATTTTATTTTTAGCAAATTTTCTCAGTTTGTTTGGAACCTGACAGACGTTCCAATATCCAATATACAAGTAATTTTTCTCATATTAACTTCTGTATTTACACGTTACACCATGTTGCCTTGTCACTCATAGCATTGCTAGTATATATACTTTTGCACGTCTCCTTTCTCTGACAGACCAATTTAAGGTCTTGGAGTCTCTACTAATGAGCTGATGGCCTGAATCAGGTGTGTCCGATTAGGGAGTGATGCAAAACATGCTTAAATTATTTAAATATAAATGATTTAGCTAAACCTGTTTGATAAAAAAATACAGATGTTTTTTCAGTAATACAATACATTTAAAAAATCTGAATTTAAAGCAGTATAAATTCAAGTGAAAATGTCTGAGAGAATTCATCAATTATACACCCATCAGCACCTATAAGTTTTGTTTATGAATGCATGAATTCTTTGTTAGGTTTACATTCTACATTTACATTCTTCACACCCACATTATGTAAAACTCTACAGAAACCACTGACTAGCACCTTCATTCATGCCTTCCAAACATGTAAATTCAGCAACATCACACATACACAAAAAGGTGGGAAGAGAGAGGCAGGAGAGAAACAAAGTAGTGATAAGATCTCCAGTGACATCACACAGCCGTGTTCTCATAGGCCCAGAGAAGTTAGTTCTCAGCTCATCCAGATGAAACTTGCTTTGTGCTTCTCTCTCTCTCAATGATATTTGTATTTGATATGGATATTAAGAGGATCTGAAGTATATCACTTCATACTATGAACAAGAATAAAAGAATCCTGAGCTGGTAGAGCAAGTGTATTACACCTATTTAGCATCCAATTCAGCACTGAATTAAGAAATTGGAAATCAGCCATAAATTTTCCACTCTTCAAAGGGGGCTCCAAATCTGACCCAAATTGTTACGCCCAATTTCCATCCTACCATGCCTTGCCAAAGTTCTGGAGAAGCTTGTCCAAAAACAGTTAAATGATTTCCTGGATAAGAATCATATATTATTTGACATGCAATCTGGTTTTCAAACGGGACATGGGTGCATAACAGCCACTACAAAGGTCCTTGATGATGTAATTAGAGCATTAGACTGCATGTAGGTCTGTATTGCCACCTTTATAGACTTAAGGCCTTTGACTCTGTCGACCATAGAATCTTTTTATATAAGCTTTCCAGTATTGGCTTGTCCTCATCTAGTTGTGATTGGTTTGCCAATTATCTTACCAACCGTGTCCAGCAATTGAAGGTTGAAAACATCATGTCAGACCCACTTATTATCTCTAAAGGTGTGCCTCAAGGCTCCATCCTGGGCTCAACCCTTTTTACTATCTACATCAATGATATAGCCAGAGCTGCTGACACCTCCTGGATTCATCTTTATGCAGATGATACCATTTTGTACACAGTTTGATCCTCTCCATATTCTGCGGCTTCGAGTCTTAAACTCAGCTTCACCTCTATATAGCAGTTTTTTTGACAATCTCCATCTCCGTATTAACACCAGTAAAACAAAATATATCATTTTAGCCATAAACCGGTTACCCATACTCCACTTACAATCACCTGCATGAACGGTATGTCTCTGTGGAGTATGTCAAAAAAAAAAAAAAAAAAAAAAAAATATATATATATATATATATATATATAGGCATTTGGTTGGATTCATCCCTGTCATTTATTCCACACATCAATAACCTTCAAACAAAAATATCAAAGCTGGCTAGCCTTTCTTTTGCGCAATGAAGCTTCCTTTATTTATGCTACCAAATGCACCCTCTTTAAGATGACAGTACTGCCAATTTCTGCCAATATTATATACAGCATTGCACCAAACACACACAGCCCTAAAAAAAAAAAACTTGACAATTTATCATTCAGCCATCCGTTTTGCCACTAATGCACCCTTTCACACTCATCATTGGGAATAATACTATGTTGTTTTTGGGAAATTTCCTATGGTTGATAACACAACCTTCTTTTAAGTACCCTTTAATACTATGATAAGCACTATGTAATACATCCAGTACTACATAATACATCAAAGTACCCTAGCATTATTCTAGCATTGCCATAGTATTACCACAGAAACACTACAGAAGTCTTTTGAGCTGGGTTTAGACGGACTCAGACAGAGTTTGGGTTTGAGAGAAAGGTATGTGGAGCATTGTTTCCTGGAGGCTCCGGTGCAGAATGGAGAATGCCACAGACTGCATCCGCGCCAAACTTCCTGCCCGAGGTGCTGACAAAGAAATTCCTTTTTGTTACTCCCTGCTCAGTAACTAACTTGAGGTCAGCCTTCTCAACCTTTTTAAAAGCTCCTGGTTTTCTTATAATACCTAAATGATCAGAATTAATAAATACATAAATATACTAAATGATCTGTACTGAAAGCGGTAGATCAAATAAGTTAAAAAGTATAAAATCACTTCAAAAACTATTCCTGTCTAAAAATATGTTTAAAAAAAATGAAATCTTTTTTTTTTTTAAACACAAATGTTCTAAATGCACAATGAACTTTAAGAAGAGAATCAAATTGTGCTGTAAGTGTAAAAACACTAAATGATTATTTTCTGCTTATGCTTTACCTGTAAGCGCACTTTAAAGGTCCTATGACATGAAAATTTCACTTTCTGAGGTTTTTTAAAATTAATATGAGTTCCCCTAGCCTGTATATGGTCCCCAAGTTTCTAGAAATTTGAATCGGTGTAAATTGAGATTTTTCTATCTTTCTCTGCCTTTGAGAAAATGGAAGCTCAATCAGGCAGATCTTGAATCTCCTCGTTGTGACGTTGTAACGAGAATTGTTACCTCCCCTTTCTCTGCTTTGCCCGCCCAAATATTTACATATAATTCAGCACAGGCGTTACAAACAGACATTTATGATATGGATTCGACAGCACCGGCACAAACAGTGAGTAACAGTGTTCATTAATGCCTGATCTGTGATCAGTGATTTCTGATGTGTAGCTAATCATTCAAGTTCACACAGACTTTCTTTCTAAATCGTTTAATACTGTTTATGCATCAGAGAATCAAGCCAGTGACTAAACGATCAACTTCGCATTGTTTCTCTTAGTAGCATGAAACATATCTGTTATTTAAATTGTGATTTAACTACAGAGAGCGATCAAAGAAAGCTCACTTTTTTTTCCGGAGCTGTTACACATCGCGAGTATATCTGCACACTTGCCCAAACTGCCGTTACAATGAATGACGCTCTTATCCTGCAGAACGGAGCTCTTACTGTATTCATGTGTTTGCTGTTAGCTGTGGTGAAAGCATTTTGTGAGATAACGTGTTGCAATAATGACGAGATCACTGCATCCACGCGATAAACAGACTCTGTCTACTCAATGCTCATCACTGCAGCCTTTCATGTGATGGGAAAAGATCGAACATTTTTTTATATAATCCACACTTCCACGATTCGTTAATCTCAACAGCTGTAATAGTAAAAAAAAAAAAAATATATATATATATATATATATATATATAACGTTATATTTTAGAGGGGTTCCACATGAACGCATTTCGAATGCAACTATGTCAGCCAATCACAACAGTTGTGGTTTACTTGGAGTCTCACAGCAGACACGCCCCTTCAAACAGAGCATTCAAACCAGAGGGCTAATATCAGGATCTAAAAATGCTTTTTATTTCTAAATTTTAAATGTAAAAATCATACTAAAAATATAAGTACACCTAAGAGAACATTAAAAAGCATTTAAAGATAAGGAAATGATCCATGTCATGGGACCTTTAAATCCTGTGCTATCTTGAATCTGTCTGGTGATTCAGCGAAACAGGACATCAAATCCAGTGCCATGTTATGAGAAACTAAATGAACAGAACACCAACTGAAGACAAAACATTACCAGTAACATGTTTTCCAGACACAACAAGCCCAAGATCTTATTTAGATATGAACTGACAGACAGACAAACTAAAACAAGCTCCTTACCTGCTCGATTTCCATGATCTTCTCCAGAAACCACTTTGAGTGCTGACTATCAAATCTTTCCGGGATCAAAGTTCAGTTAAGGGAGTGGAAGATTACCTCACACCCTACTAAATGATCTCCACAAGGAAACTAAAGCAATAGTTTCCTGCCATTGACAAGATTTGCCATTACAACCGACTTTAATGTGGGTTCCCTCACACTGCTTCAGTAACTACTTAAAACACTATTTAAGAGGTACACAAATTGAAGAAGAGACTGCAATACCTGAATGACACATGGCCAGCTTTCAAACGGAATTCAAAACTTGTAATGTCATACCTAAAGAAAACCACTTCCTTCCTGTTGCCACTCAGCTTTGGCCAACCACAAGGCTTTTTATCTTTCTTTATTTCCTAAAATAAACCCAATATTAAACAACATAAAAAAAGCATTTCTTGAAATTACCTTTACAAAGTTGTCTGGGAAAAGGCCTCGTTTCCCGTTGAGGTCTCCCTCCATCCATCCCTCCTCCTCAATCCTTCGCACGTTTCTGATCACATCTCCAAGTCTGAGGGTCAACTCATCGTCATGGACGGCTTCATACTCAAACTCCACCACCACCTCAACTACAAAGGGGAGAACAGACAGTCATTGAAAGTAGGTTGTTTGTGACATAATAGCACAGATATTACTTAAAGATGAACAGCAAAATACAACCAATGCTTTTTCACACCATTTACAAACTGATCAAGCTAAACAAATAAAGTAAATGGCTTCTCTCAACAACAAATGGTCTGTTTGCATTGACACACACTGAAACTGATATTGTATAGAATTTCAAAATGTATTTATTATCCTTAAAGGAATAATTCACCCAATAATGAAACTTGTCATCATCTACCCACATGACTTTCTTAGGCGAAACACATAACGAATAAAAAACAAACAAAACAATCGTTATCATATACGTAGTTTAAAAGTCATATGACCATCACATGGGTGAGAAAATTATGAGAATATTAACTTTGGGTTGAACTGTTCATTTGCTGTCGGTCAATTGGAACCATTTTGAATTTTATTTTGTCTGAAATACTGGTTACCTTACAAAGTTTTCTTGAAATTTTGTGATTTTTCTTCACTTTCTGCACTATTTTGACACTTTGATGTGACAGAATTTCTATTAAAGTTATGACGATTATGAGTCAATTTGACCTCATATTTCATTGTTAAAGGCAGCTGCACAGACCCTAAATTAAATATTTTTTGATGCATTTTATTATGTCAGTTTCTCAACAAAGAAGCCTAAGGGCATTTTCATTTATATATTCGGCAACAAGCATTTTTTTTGTCATGTGTGATAGGTATTAATTGTACCAGTTTTTTTGTTTTAAATAGTGTGATTTCTGATTAACTGTAATGAATCCAATTGAAATTTCATAATTACTGTACCTAGATTCTTCACTTAACACATGTGTTAAAGCCCTATGAGACCAACATGAACTTGACTAGTCCAATATTTCAAATATGTGTCCTAATATTTGGTTCTGACCTTTAAAGAATGAATAAACATTCCACACCAGGACCACAGAAGAGCCGTGTGGAAATCTAGACCTTGCCCTTTACAGCTACTATTGTTTGACCTCTTTGTTGAGCGATAACTTCAAAATCACTGGCCAAGGGCCAGCAGAGCACAGCCTATAAACAATGTTTTAATCAAATATAGGTTTGTTTTGGAGGACAAAGCCTAACAATGGTAATTTTAACAGCCAAAAGCACTTAAAGCACTTTTTCAAGGGCTTTGGAATGACTGTTTCCAAGCAAAGTGGTGTCAATCAAGTTTCAGGCAAACAAAAACAACAATGTCTGAACAATGTGTGTTTCTCTGCTACCTAATCATTACCACGGACACCCAGACACAAACATCTCCCAACCATTTGCAGAGTCTTTGTAAATTGTATCGTGTCAGACAATGCCTTAGGAAAAGCGCTAAATCTGGCTGTGAGGAGCTGAATGAGTCTGAGGGGAATGTGATCAGCTGTATATGCACACAGTACTTCTGTTGACAAAGATTATTTACACAGCCACGTCAGAGATAGCAGGGACTTCTCATGGAAAACACAGGGAAGAGGTCAGTGTGTTTGACAGGATCTCATCCTTACCTTGTCTGGTTATGTCTGTACAAAGGATTTCTATAAAAAAATATGTACTTTTGTAATCATCAAAAAAAAATAAAATTCCCTGTATGGCCAAAATATTTTGGGGAATTCATTTGGGAGCATCTGTCGAGAGATGCAAAATAAAAAGGTTTAGGCCAACTTGATGAGGAATCTGTGTTTTAGGTTTGACAAAGAAGACATTTTCTTGCTACAAAAAAGTGGAAGGTGTACACACTGCAGCAGTGAATAATAATACAATATATTAGGGTTGTCACAATATCACATTTTCACTACACAGTAGTACAAAATACAAAACATCGAACAGACAACACATTTTAAGGCATTAAGGCATTCGTCCAGTTTTTGTCCTTAAAATACTAGCATTTGTAACTGTCTGTACTCTACATGTGCATCTGTAATGGAGAGAGAGTGGGAGAAATAGAGTATTTGCTTTCCGTATATAATAAAACTATTTTTTGGCCAAAAAAATCTTATTGTTTAAGATATCTTATTGTTTACATATTTATTTGCTTGACCAATGTCATTGTGGGTTTTGGTTATTTTTGCTGTTTTAGACTGTTAAGGACCTTTGAAATAACTGAAATAATTTGGCAAAGTGATATGGACGTAAATGAATGCGGTCAAGACCTGCCTTGAACTATGGTCACCGTACATTTCCCTTGAAAGTAATTGCACTCCTTGGAACATTAGTTAGCCAATCAGACTAAAGAATTCAAAGATGGCGTAGTATGATAAACAAATAAATAATGCTAACAATCAAATTCTTCTTTAAATGTACTTTTTTATGACAGGTGACAACTAGCTGCGTAGTGTGACACCCCCACATCACATTGGTTTTTGCACATCATGTTTAATGCGTTACATTTTAATCTTGTTATTAGTTTGTGCCGATAGATGATAGTATTGTGTATCGCCGATAGTCAGAGATATCGACATCTGTCGGTAATCAAGACGATATTAGGCTCATTTTCCTATTAATGTATTAGATTATAATAATAATAATAACTATTATTTTTATTAGGTTACTTATTATAATTCAGCTTACTCCAAATGAACTTACCCGTTTTAAATACTTTAATATTGGACATAAACAAACACGTTAAATATAGTGTTAAACTGCTGGACTTTACATGAAATCTACTATTGATTTTCACCGTTGACTGATTTTGCAGAACATTTAGACTGATATAAACGTCAGTGCACAGATGCGGCAGATTTGTTACAGGATGCGCAATATGATAGTTGCATCAGACTATATATGAACTATAGTTGTTTTAAATACAGAATATGCATTTTTATATTTAACGTTAGTTTATTGTATGTTTTAAAGTATATTTTTTTGAATATTGGTGATTCCATAGGCTCTCTCTCTTGCGCACATGTGCGGTTTAAAACACCAGAACAAATAGTCTCTCATTTGCTCCACTCATGCATGATAAGATTGTGTATCGTCGATCTCACGGGCTGACAATTTGATGATTTGAAAAATGACCATATTGCCCAACACTAGTTTGTATGGCTGCTATCCTGACCAGAACTCTGACAAGGACAAACTTTAGTTTTGGGAACAATTGTCATTTTATTTCAGAGTAACAATATATAATCACAATAGTTATTTGTGCTTTAAATATAGTCTTTATGATATCAAAATGGTTGATACCCTAGAAATGTCATCGGTGTCAATATCAGAAAAAACAAATACTAGCCTAAAAAAAAAAAAAACAAGCTCACTGAAGACAATTAAACAGTTGATTAAATAAGAATAAGAATCTACACTCTAAACCCCAGATTTTGTTTTAAGTAAACATTTTTAGTCTTCATTAATTATTGTTCCGTGTTTTTGTAAAAAACGTTGACATTACTAAATATAATTAGTTGTTTGAACTATTCAGACAGAATGTTGAATGCACTGATAATGTTAACTAGAGATAACTTAATGTGTTGAGTTTTTGTAAGGGGAGGAGCCCCGTTTGAATAAGTTTAAGCAGTGAACACGCAATTGTTTGAAGATTCCGGCTGATGATGCACACAATGGATTTGGAAAGCAGCATGTAATAGTGAGTGTGTTAACTTCTATATATTTATCTTTCTGGGAAAATTGATCATTCAAACGACTGGTCCGATGACAGTGTTACTGTAATTAAAGCTAAAGTACTCTTAATGTACCGATCAACCGTTTTCCTCTGACGGTTCACAGTTTAGCTATGATGCTAATATTTAAATCAGTGTTTCTTTTGGTTCACAGTTAAATTAAGTTCAGCAAGTGTGTTTGCATGTTCATTTTAGCTGTAACGTTACATATCATTACCCTTAGCCTCAGTATTTTATCATCAGCATGTGTGCATCAATTAGCTTTTTGTTAAAGCTAAGTTAGCTTGTCTTATTGATATATTATCATGTCTAGTATTATTTATAATAACTGCAACTGAGCCTAAAGGGTTATGCGTACATGCTAAAAGTTTGTGCTGAAAGTTTTAGTCTTGAAATGGAAAACTTTTTTTCTGTTTTAGGTGTTCATGGAGTTCTAATTAATGTTACAGGATTGTGGGCAGGATCTCAATTATGAAATCATTAACCAACATAGACTAAGTCAAACTGAGATATTCCCTCTAGGAGAGAGAAAGTTGGGCAACTTGTTGACAGCTTTCACAACAAATCAAGGTTGGTCCATATCAATTATAGACTTGCGTTGCAAAGTTTTTAACAGCTTAAGCACTGAAAATGTATCACAAAACGTTTACAATTTGTTGTGTAATGCAAACAAAATTGTGCTTGGTTTTGCTTTCTTGTGATCATTTCTTTCATTTTATTCATCAGTGATTCATTTTACTCCCTAACAGACTAAAGAGCCAACTGATAGGTCTCCGGTGCTCAGAAGACTCCCCATTGTCCTTGACCACAAACTTACAGATTTCTACAAAGTATGCTCTGTTACTTAACCACTGTTTTCTCTTAGAATATCTAAAAGAACATAAAAACATTACCATTTCACCAGTAATTGATAGTTCCTGTGTTTTATAAAACCTCTGAAAATAAAGCCTAAACCATTAACTTATTACAATAGCTCTTTTTATGTCGTTACAAACCATTTGGACTTTTTAAAAGTACATTTTTAAAATACAATATTAAGTATAGTTTACCCAAAAGTGGAATTTAAGTAAAATGTAAAAAATGCAAAAAACTTTACATTACATTAATAACTAAAAAAAACGTTGTAGCTTTAGATTTTTAGCTGAAACTGTGGTCCTTGGTGTTTCATTCAATGCAAGTCAATGGCTACCATCACTTAGTAAAAAGTGTTGTAAAAAACAACAACAAAAAAACAGGCAAAACAAATTGAATACCTGTCTCCTGATGATACATTGAGGTGTTATGAAGCAAAACAATCAGTCCGTGAAAGAAACTGACATTATTTACAGCATTATTACCTTTAATCCACAGCCCCAGCACACAGTCCTGAGTGTGTTTACTAATGTCTGGAGAGTAAGCATAGTGCGCTGTATTGGTCAGGAGTATCCACAGGTATTCATTTTGTTTTGCCTGTGCATGTTTATTAAACTATCAGAAATTGTTTCCATTGACTGTTTTATATCAATCACCAAAGAGCACAGTTTCAGCTAATAATCTTTTAAGGTTCTACTGACGAAAAACCCAGATTCACCTTGGAAGGCCTGAGGATATGTAAATTAACAGCAGATTTTCAATTGTGTGTGAACTGTTTTTAATAAAACATCATCATTTTCTGTTCCTACATTAAAAGTCCATGTAACCAAATTTAAATAATCATTGTGAAGACAGAACTCCAGCAGTCGTAACAAATTGCTTAACATTATTGATGGTTATGTAATGAGAAATTTCATGATTGTGCTCTTATGTTGTTAGGACTCTGATGACATTGGAATCCTCCTCATTGAACAACAAGGCTCTCATTTTCTCTCCATCTTAATCCAGCCTCATTGAAGATCCTCATTGAAGGAGAAATTGTGATGGACAATATTGATGACTTGCCAAAAGCTATGTGCATTCTGTATGGACTTGCATACACACTGCATCTCAACTACTAAATTTATGAAGAACACATTATAGTTCATCCAACAGGTACTTCTCATGTTGGACCAAACCCATGTTGCAAACACTGAAAAAACAGCTAACAATGTAAGGAAATATGAGAAGCTCCCATGAGAAGCCACTTGTGTTTTGCTGTATATGACATTAAAGTGTGTTCTGTCACTGCATATTTGTGCTGTTAGTGCTCGGTTAATGTGTTTTCACACAATTCTACAGCCAAGTTAAAAAAGTTACAGAGAATTGTCTCCGTTTTAATGCATGCCAAGTTTGAAATTAATGCATATCCAGGCATTCACAAGGTATATAGAATATATTGATGAATACTGTGTGTTCATGTTTCTTCTACAAACTAGTTACAATTGTTAATATGTGCTGTCAAAGCTTATTTTTACTTATCCTGTGGCTGAAAAATTTAATACATTGTCATGTTACCATTTCTTTGGCAAACAATAATAAAAATTTGCATTGAAATCTTTTTTTTTATTATTTTTTTTTTTTGAAAAAATGTTTCATAGAATAAATCTCAATTTATGTCTAATTACATTGACATAAATTTAACATTTATCATAACTTAAAAACGTTTGTTAATGTTATTTACTAATACATATTATATATATATATATATATATATATATATATATATATATATATATATATATATATATATTTATATATATTTGTAGTTGTAACTTACAATAGTTACATTTATGCAACCTACAGTACACTCCAAATAATAATTGATGTGAACTTAAGATTTTGAGTAAAGCCTACTAATGTAAACTTGATTTGTCTACTGCATAAACTTAAGGTTCTATGTTAATTCAACTAAAGCGGTTTAGTTTCAATTTGGGTAAAGACTTAAAAAATTTTGTGCAATGGGATTCCAAGAAAATTTCTAGCAAAGTCAACTTATTCGGGCGAAGTGTGTAATTACAAGCATTAGGACAGAAAAACTGCAGTAGAATAAATAAATAAGAAATGCTACATACATTGTATAAAGTAATTAAATGTATAAAAACTAGGGCTGCACTTAACTAGATATTTCTGTTGGACTAGCAGTCATTCATTTGAAGCATTAGTTGACTAATTGCACGCTTATTAAAAAAAAAAAACATTTAAATCATAATTATTGAGCCTTTAATATATGTGAACTAATCTAATTGCCTAATACTCGCTTAAGCGCACATATAAAGCTTTATTCAAGACCAGTGAGAGACTTTTTTTTCTCTTTTGTGGTCTGATTAACATGCATAATACACAGCAGGAAATTTTGACTGCTGTCACTTTAAGAGCTGCCCAGATCCAATATTCTGTGACGCACTGTGTTCCTTCTCAGCATTTTGCATTTTAATGAGACCTAAAACACTACGTTTACTAGGATACTTGCAAAGATTGGCATAAATACATGTGTATTTAACCATTCAAGGCCTACAAAACATCAAAATCAATGCTCTTCAATACTCTCACACTCTTGCACGTGCCTCACTGACAGTGCTTAGAAACAGACAGCGCACAAATCTAGTGAAATGAGCCTGCTTTTACTGCTGATTGCATTTGAACAGCTTAAAAATCACTTGTTTTTAAACTGCCAGGCTAGGTAAATTGCTAATTAAAACCAGTTAATTGTGTCTGCCACCCCTAAATATATGCTTTGCAAATACTAATAAACAGCCAATATTCTAGTAATATGCATGCTTATAATTTTTGTTAAAACTAAGAATATGTCCTTAAAAATAAAATATTTTACCAAATCCCTTTAGACAAAAGAAAAACAATACAGAAGTGAAATCACTCATAATTTCATACTTCGCTTGCTTCGCTTCTTACACAGATACAGTTGACTAAACTTTCTCATAAGTGACGGGTCTCACAAGTCTTTCAGCTCTCTGGGAAGTACATTTTAAACCACAGACAACCAGGTACACAATCCAAGCCTTTTTGAGCAAACGCCAAACCATTTCTCTTCTGTGGCCACTTTCTGTTTTTAACACTGTGTGAAGGCTGGTGGCCTCACACTCACTGTCTCTTCCTCTTCTTTTTGGTGCAGTTTGCAGAAGACAAAAGTTACGTATGATGTCAAACCACCATAAAATGTGGTTAGCTAGTTTTACTTCTAATTTAGTCTTGACCATATTTCCAACCATAAAAGAAGGGGGGAGGGGGAAGAAGAACTTCCAAATTTAGATGAGCTTCCAAATTAACTCACTCAAAAGGCTTGATCATGTCATTGAGTATATAGAAAGTATATTTTTTATTTTGTAACCCTTTTTGCACAGAAAACACTGCTCAGTACCAATATGACAGAAATGCAGAGATTAACTGGGGTCAGGATTTTTGGAAACTGAAAGTGTGTAGTTAAACAACAATATGGCTTCTTCGTGTAGCTCATGTATCACATGTTTCATGCTGACTTAGCCTCTCTGTTTAAGCCTGCCGAAGCATCCTGATCTGGAGCAGAGCTTTGCAGAAATTGTCATAATGACATAGTTGGACGACTTGGCATGAGTGGCAGGAGCAGATCCAGAGCCAGCAACTCTGCTCTTATTCCCTCTGCAGCCATTTAGAAAGCAAAACATATTAGGTAATTTACTTCTCTGCATTCTGACTGCCAAAATGTCTTAAAGCTTTACTTAAAACTCTATTCACAGTTGCCAGCTTGTGAATAACTACAGGAACATACCGGGTCAGTGAAATAACACAAAAGACTACACGGGGTAAGAAACAATTCAGCCTTGAGTCTAAGAAAAGAGGTTTTAATAATGACTATTTAAGTTTTATCCAACAAGCAAGCTATACAATTTTTGAAATTACCTCTCAGACTAATTTCCACAGGTGGAGCTGAAGTAAACGGCCCCTTGTTTATTCTACATTTTAGAAATGGCTCATAGATTAATCAAAGAGCTGAGAGATGCACAAACGCTAGTATGCTTTCACTGCACATTTCTGTACTCATTTTCGCCAAGAATCTGCACATTGATTTTTCTTACATTTGTTTTGTGTTCCATGAAAATAAGAAAAATAGATGCATATGGGGTTGGAACAACATGAGCAAATAATATTTATTTCATTACTAAATCTCTTTTATTTTTTTATTTTTTTTTATAATATTTAATTTTTGAGAGGACTATTCCTTTAAACTACAATCAGACAATGCAAATTATGGTTGGTAATTACCCATTATTAATTACCAAATACCAATTATGACTTGGTAATTAAATCTTTAGGTCATTTAACACAACATCTACACACTGAAAAAACAAACTTTGAGGTATAGTAAAATATACTAGATTTACTGTCATAATTTTTACATTGTAATATTACAATTCATTGAGAACTAGAATTTCTAAGTAATTTTTTAAATAAATACACAATTAATTCATGTATAAAATGAACTGTATGGGAATAGTACATTTTATTATATATTTTCTCATATTATTTAACTGTTTTAAAGTCATTGCACATAAATCTAAAAATACTGAGTAAATTTTAATGTAAAATCTTAGTACGTTCACATCCACGTGACCGAATCACATGCCCGCGTTTTGGATCCGAGACAGACAGACGGTTGCGATTGCCAGTGCCACACGTGCGATTGGGATTGTCACAAGTGGATGCAAAGTTAATGTGTACGGTAAGTTATTGCCTTTTTGTAGTAATTTATGACAATGTATAGGTGCATGAGAATTTGAAAAGTCCGATTGACTTTGTTGTGTAACTCTGGTAACGTTAACTCGAGGTTACATTAACCTAGGCCTGCATTTTCCACTGCAGTCCGCGAAGCAGTAGTCTCATACAGAAGTCAGTTTAAAACCAGAGAAATTTGTGTCAGTCAGTGAATTTATGTTAAAACACGAATTTTGCATTAGGAAAAGTTCAGACCTAATTTGCCACCCTCCTCATTTAACTGCGATCAGGTTACATTTAACCACAACTTTCAAAACATTACATGAAATAAATCGTGCTGAGTGACATGAAAAAAAAATGTGTGAAAACGAATCAATAAACTATAAATTTCGTGACTACAGCACGATTTGCCTTGAGATTATTGGACCAACCAAAATTGACCTGTGGGCGTAATTTTACAAGGAGCAGCGTTTTATTTCTGGATGAAAAGCACAATAACGTTCATACCTTCTACAGTTTACATTAATCTTTGTGGATTACACAAGCGTTTCTTCTCAGATACATTACAAAACTGAGAATAAAAAAGACAAAAGATTTGGTTAAACAATGTTAAAAAATATTGGTTATATCATTACAAATACTAATAGTGTAGAACAAATATTTCGAAATTTAGCAGCATCATTTTACCCATAATAAGCCATCTAAGATTTAGAAACTATATAACTGGAGATTAAACTTTTTTTGTACTCTATCATGAACTATTGTAATAGGTTGATATTTTTTTTCAGTCCAGAAAGTGTCTGAAAAGCTCTGACATTGACTTATGTGTTTAAATGAACTTATTTGTTACCTAGACATTATGATTATTAACCAGCATCACATCAGAATACAACTCCTGGTTGTATTTCAGCTTCTGTTTATTGATTAGTTCTCATGTAATTTTCTACCTTAAATATAATGTATTTTCATTAATTCTGTTGTTTTAATATAATTGTGTTTGTTCATTTACAGCTTGACTGCATTTAGGAAATCTCTCAGACGCATGGTTTTCAACCCTGGTGTGTCATCAAGGATAAACAGTAAATTTTTATCTTATGTCTTGGCCATGCAAATATTGCAAATATGAGACCTCAAAACGTTTAGAGCTGTTAAAGCATTACAGATTGAAGCATCCACATACCGGTCAGGGCTGGTCGGTGCCTTGCTTGCACTTAAATTGTCCTTGTTCGTTTAAAGGTTGGGGGGCTCTTAGAGCACATTTGTCTAGAGACCATGCACAACCACAGCAGTTAAGTCAAACTGTTTCCTTTTCATGCCTTGTGTGCAATGCATTTAATTGTCATACAGAGAGGCAATTTTTGGAACACATTGGAGTTCATCTGAAAAAGCATGAAACTGTTCATTGTTTTTTTAAAGACTGTGACTACAGTACCAATATATATTCAACATTTGCTTCACATAGAAGCAGGAAGCACACTCCTCACGGCCTTGAAGATTTTAAGAATAATGTCTTCCAGACATATTCAGATCAGCCAACTGAAGATAGTTTTGTAGAAGAAAGTGAAATTGTTGCTTCTGAAGAAACATTTGTAAAAGAGGGTGAAGATTTGTGTGAAGTCATCGTTGATCAACTTGGTTCCTTATTGCTTAAATTAGGCTGCATGTTTAATGTGCCTAGTAAATGCATTGATGAAATTGTAGACGAGATTCACTTCATTACTTGTACAGCATCTGAACCCGTAATCAAAGACATTGTCCACAACACATTAAAAAAACATAACTGCAATCTTGAAAAATTGGTAATCACAGAATTGGTAAATAACATTTGCCAGTTAAATCCCCTTAGTGCAGCCTTCAATGAGAAAGGTCCTCTTGGCACAGCATTCCAGCGGAATAGGTACCTGAAGAAACATTTCTCTATTGTTGAGCCATTGGAGTATATACTTGATGAAAAAGAGGGAAGGACGTTCCAGTATGTACCAATTTTGCGGTCCTTGTCAGAAATTCTAAAGAACACAGACGTTCAGGACAAGGTGTTTAAGAGTGCAAGACACCACAGACCATGTCAGTATTCAAGTTTTCATGATGGTTCCAACTTCAAAGAGAACAAATTTTTATCTGAAGAGGAGTTAAGACTTTCACTTTTACTGTACTGTGATGATTTTGAAATTTGCAATCCTTTAGGAACCTCGCGCAAAAAACATAAGATAACTGGAGTCTACTGGGTGTTGGCTGATATTCCTTCTGTGTTAAGGTCTGCATTATCATCAATTTACTTAGCTGTTTTGGCCAAGGCTGATGATGTAAAAAAATTTGGCTATTCTGCAGTGCTGGGGCCATTGTTAAAGGATTTAAAAAGCCTTGAAGAGGATGGAATTTTTGTGCCTCATTTGGGAAGAGTTGTAAAAGGGACAGTATTTTCTATCATTGCTGATAATCTTGGTGCTCACTCACTCGGAGGTTTTGTTGAAAGTTTCAGTGGGTCACACGCTTGCAGATTTTGTGTTGGAGAAAGATCGCGGTTTCAAGAACTTGAAGTAAGGACAGGAGCATTCCCTAGCAGAACAAAACAGCAATATCATTTGGATGTTGAAGCGGCATTGGCTAGTAACACCCACAGCCATGGAGTTAAAACACATTGTGCACTTACTCAAACTTTAAGTCATTTTCATGTGACAACCGGTTACCCACCTGATGTACTACACGATTTACTTGAAGGTATTGTACCTGGAGAATTGGCATTGTGTTTTGGTCTCTTGATAAAGAAAAAATATTTCTCTCTAGAACAGCTCAACAGAATCATCAAAAACTTCCCTTACAAGTGGAAAGACAAGACTAATTGTCCCCAAGGAGTACCACAAACATTTGCTTCTCGTAAAACCATTGGTGGTAACGCCCACGAAAATTGGTGCTTACTGAGGCTGCTTCCACTTATGATTGGGGACAAAGTACCAGAAGAGGAACTGGCATGGCAGCTACTGATGACACTCAAAGATGTTGTTGAGTTGGTTATGTCACCTACCTTCACTGAGGAAAGCATTGGTTACCTGGACAGCCTGATTGCAGAGCATAGACAGAGATTTAAAAGTGTTTTTCAACAAGAGAAATTGATTCCAAAACACCATTTTCTGGAACATTATCCACAGCTCATCAAAGCATTTGGCCCACTAGTGTCTTTATGGACAATGAGGTTTGAGGCTAAACACCACTTCTTTAAGAAGATAGTGAGACAGACCAGCAGTTTCCGTAACATTTTAATGTCCATGGCAAAAAAACACCAGTCGATGATCGCATACCATCTGCACAGTTCAAATGTCAAGAAACCAGCCGTCACTGTGTCGAAGATGACAAGACTTCCAGTTGAGGTTGTAAATGAGAGTGTGCAAGATTTTCTAGCACAGAAATTTCCCAAGGACACTTTTGTTAATTTGACTAAAACTGCAGAATTTCAAGGCACCAGCTATGCTGTAGGCATGATGTTGGTATATGGCTCTATCAGTGGGTTGCCTGACTTTGCCGAAATACTACAAATTGTTGTTGTTCAGGACCATTTAGTGTTCGTTGTGAAACTGCAAAGTGCATGGTACTGTGAGCATTTTCGATGTTTCAAGTTAGAGTCCACAGGCATAGTCAAAGTAATTGAGCAGTCACAACTTGATGACACATACCCACTCTCTGCTTATGCAGTACAAGGTGATCGAATGGTTTCTCTGAAACACTACATCTGCTGATCAAACTAGGTAATTTCAGAAGGGCTTGTGCTTTGTTGGGTGACACCTTGTCAAAATATGTTTGTGTATTTGAAGACTGCACAACATTAAAGAAAAATGTAATTTGCAATAACTTTCAAAATAATATAATATGCAAAAAGATACATACAATTTTTTTAAGAATTTTGGCTTCAGATTTAAAATGTATATATATTTTGAATTAAAATGAGCAATTAACATAATTGTCACATTCTTTCTGACAAAAATGCTCTCTTTTTTTCCAGTCTCTTTTATCTATCCATTTAAAAGTTAGACAGCACTTAACTTTTTGAAGTACTTATTTTATTTAATTATTGCAAACCTTTGGAATATTTTGATTGTTTCTATGTCTTGGAGCCTTATTTCTAATTTGTTTTAAATGTGTATTCATTTCCATACATTTAATGTGATTTTGAGCCGAAATTGTATTTGATCTTGTCTTATTTAATCAGATCTTTTTCTTAATTTTTCTTGCAGTTCTGCTCACCCAAGTCTCTGATAATGTCTGCCAGCACTCGACTACGTGTTATCATTGATGAGACTACAGTTAATAAATTAACCTTTCCACATGGATTCCCTGGAACTGTAGATGAACTTTTGGCAGCTGCACAGGACTGTTTTCAACTCCAGGGAAATTTCACTGTTATGTATATGGACCAAGATTTTGATAATCAGTTCTTTACTCTTACATCAACAGACCTGTTAAAGGACAAAGACACAATCAAACTGGTTACAACAGAACCTTCTGTTATTCTATCATTGACTCCTGTCAATGAAGCTGCTGATTCATCCCCTTCAGTGTCACTCAGTCAGTCTTTCCAGGATGACAGTTCCTCAGCTAGTTCGGACACCATTACTTTACAACAGCCTCTAGAGTATCGATCAGAAGGTTGGCCAACTACTTTTGTGATACCCAGCTTTTCGTATGATGTTGAAATTATCCTTCAGAAAGCAAATGAGGTTTTTAGAAGTGATGGAACACTTCTTAATAATCCAAGTATTACCTCTGGTGTGCTTGAGAAGCTTGCAGAAGAAATATTCCGCTAAACTGCCTATCCCACTGGGCTTCAAATCGAGGTGGTTATAGAAGCTTTGCTGAAGAAACATCCTTGTCTGAGGGAGCCGGGTACCTCATTTTCAGGTATGTACGGGTGGCAACAGCGTCTTAAGTATAAGATGGCCAATTATCGTTCTAAATTGAGAAAGCGTGAAGTACCTTGTCCCGAGCTTGACATTAACGCCTTAAAACGTAAATTACCCGGTGAGCAAAATCCTGCAAAGAACTGCAAAAGACCAAAGAGAGCGGAAGTCAACTTCCTACCTCCACATCCAAATGGAGAAAATGTTGATAGCCTTGAAATGGAAAGGCAGGAGCTTCTCGAAGAGGTAAAAAAAAAGAACAACCATAAAGTGATAAAAGAAAAAATGGCAAAAACATTCTCCTATCGAAGGCTGGAGGTTGTGAGTGGTAGTCCAGCTGCTGAAGACTTCAAGGAGAGATGGCCTGCCTTATTTTGTGAAGCTGAGGTATGTAAATGTATTCCCTTTATTAAGCCCTCTTGTTTGGCCAGAAACAATTTAAAAGTATTATTTAAATATCGATCTCTTGTCATTTCAGATAAAAGAAGAATTTAGGAGACTAACTACGATTTCCTTGGAACAGAGCTTCATGAACAGGCTTGACGCCTACACGCCAAAAATGATTACCCTAATGAAGCTCAAGGGAGGTGTTGTGGCACCAAGCTGAGGCCGTACATGGACATACTGAGTCAGGTGTGTTTGTTAAAAATTGTGCTTGTTCACTCTTTTGAGGAATGTGATCTGTTTCTCACACACTACACACTCATACAGTATCAGTCCTCACTCAATAGTCAGTTTTAATCACTTTTATTTATATAGTTCTTTACACAGCACAGATGAGGTCTTAAATGATTGTAGAGGTCATTTATTAGGTCTTCTAAAGGCTGTCTGCAAAATATCATCAGCAGTCAAAAATTGGGCCTGGATCCAGACTTGATCAGACTGACTAGATCAGAAACCTTGGGTTAAACCTAAAGATAAGAGAGCGAAACAGTTAAAGGCAACTTTAAATGTTGGCACCAATCACCTTTAGATGTGTAAACACTGAAAACACTGTTTAAGTCTTAGATTTAAACCTAGTGATGTGAAATATCCAGACATATCTTAATTGCTACATAATGTGTAATATAGGTGAGTGTGATTTCACCAAGTATAACATGTTCCTGAATCAACATCCTTGTTGATCCTGGAATAACATTCCAATCAACCAACAACATTCCAATCAACCAATCAGAATTGAGATATAACTTTTCAGGAAATATTTGTTTTAGCCTTACGATCAGGGTTAGATACTTCTACATCCTTGTAAATCAGGTATCATTTCCCACTGATTTTTAGGAATAAATTATGGGTAGGGTTAGGTTTAGGGTTAGAGATAGGGTTAAGTCTATATTTTTGGACATAATGTTGATCCAGGATCAACAAAAGATGTTGATCCAGGAACATGTCTTACTTGGCAAAATCCCGGTGACCTGTAATATATGTAGTGTACATATATTTAGCAGTTTAAACGACAAAGAATGGCAACAAAGTTAATATTTTGAAAAAAAGCTTAACAGACTACAAAAGCAACCACCAGACAGACTCCATCTTTCCAGGCTTTTCTCTTGTAGTCTTCGTTCAAATCACTGCTCTTTGCATGTGTATGCCATTGTATTATCACTTGGTAGTTTGTTTTCTATGGATATTGGTTATGTGTTGAAAATAATTATCTATTCACAGAACCAAAACATTGAGATGAGGCGTGAAGCTGTTATCCGGAGCCTCATACTGTACCTTGGCGAGAAAGAAGAGGAACTGTTTGAAGATTGCCAGGTAAAGCATTTTTTGTTCAATGTCATGTTAAAAATGTTACAATTGTATTACCGTAACACACACCAGGGGTGAGATATGCTCCTGGACAGCCTGTGTCCTGCTGAGATTAGATCCAACCTTAAAGGAACACTCCACTTTTTTTGGAAATAGGCTCATTCTCCAACTCCCCCAGAGTTAAACAGTTGAGTTTTCCCATTTTCAAATCCATTTAGGTCTGGCGCTAGCACTTTTAGCATAGCTTAGCATAGAACATTAAATCCGATTAAACCAGAAACATCTTGCTCCGAAATTACCAAAGAGTTTTGATATTTTTCCAATTTAAAACTTGATTCTTCTGTAGTTATATAGTTTACTAAGATCAGCGGAAAATGAAAAGCTGTGATTTTCTAGACCGATATGATTAGGAACTATACTTTCATTCCGGCGTAATAATCAAGGAACTGTTCAGCTGTAACGTGAACATAGCAGGTGCATTGATAAATGAATGCACCTGTGGAAATAGTTCCCAGCTAGCAAGACACGCTCCCTGTGCAAGGAAGAGGGTCTGGCTGGTTTCAGGTGCTGCATGATATCACTGTACCTGCTGCGTTCATGTTCCAGCTGAACAGTTCCTTGATTATTACGCCGGAATGAAAGTATAGATCCTAGTCATTTTGGCCTAGAATATCTGAACTTTTCATTTTCCGCCGGTCTTAGTACACGATGTAACTACAGAAGAGTCACGTTTTAAATTGAGCGAGATGCTTCTGGTCTAATCGGATTCAATGATCTATATTAAGCTATGCTAAAAAGTGCTATCAACAGACCCAGAGGTCGGTTGATTGGATTCAAAAACGATAAGACTCAACTTTTTAACTCTGGGGGAGTTGGAGAATGAGCCTATTTCCAAAAAATGTGGAGTGTTTCTTTAATCAAATACAACTGATCCAGGAAATCAAGGTCTGCTAGAGACTTCAAAGTATGTTTGTTGGAGCTGGTTGGGGCTAAACTCTGCAGGACATTGACTCCAGGACCAGGGTTCACACCCCTTATGTACAGGTTAATCTTAAAGCAGAGGTGTCCAAATTCTGTTCTGGAGGGTCACTGTTGTGCAGAATTTAGCTCTAACTGGCCTCAATGCACTTGCCTAAAAGTTTCTAGTCCATCTAGTAGAATATTAATGAGCAGAATTAGGCGTGTTTGATTTGGGTTGGAGACCATCTCTGCAGGCTTGACTCAGTTTAGCGTAATATATACTGTATTACTTTAGTGTAGCTTTTTCATTAAAATTCAGTTTATTTAGTTTGTCTAAATTGTGCAGGAGGACAACCACAGTGACACAGCGCAACACACCCTCAAGATTCTGGTTGTACATGGAGCTGATGGAAAGGATCCAGTGGATGTATCCATTATTCTTGAAGGCAAGGAGATATTGCCGGGATGCCAAAGTACTGCTAAAGCTTGTGCCCTGCTTATGGGACTCATTTATGCCCTCAACCTTGCATACCCCAGAGCACTGCATTACACTTTCGAGGTGTTTCAGAAACTTTTTCTAGAATTAGATGTTCTTAAGCTGTCTACAAAAGTACAAGCTTTTAAG
The DNA here is from genome assembly GCF_023724105.1 of Carassius gibelio. NCBI lineage: Eukaryota > Metazoa > Chordata > Actinopteri > Cypriniformes > Cyprinidae > Carassius > Carassius gibelio. Next base: position 8,430,284 of record NC_068415.1, read on the forward strand.
TCGAAGTTGTTTTATTAAATGCTATTGACATTGCAAGTACTGCACATTTTTGGTTACCAGTACTCCCCGACTAAGTTTGAAATCTTCCAGGTTCTATTGGACTATTTGCACAGACATAATGTTTCTCTGATCACTTGTGTACATAATTAGCAGTTTTGCTTTTGAATTTAGTTTAACCATTGTGAACAGTGGTGGTAAGACACTTGCCTGTTTTCTGCTTTGTGCCAAATAAGGCATCTGGTCTTTTTTTCTTTATTGTCGTGTTTAGAGCACTAGTCAAGAGCGCCATGTTAGCTGTTGAAACAGCATTGTTTTAGACTTTTTTTTTTTAATTTAACAGAATTCGTAAAAGCACTACTCATTATCAGTAGGATGCAGTCTCTTTTAAGAAATTATTTTTGACATTATTTAGCAAAATTGCTTTATATAGAAATATTGACATCTTTAACTGTTAAACAAAATGTTTTTATGCATTTAATGTTGTAATGTTTAGAGCACAAGTACAGAGTGCTATGTTGAATGTTGAAACTGCACTGTTTGAGAGGATTGCTACTTTTATTGAAATAGTAAATGTTGTATCCATGCATTATATCCATGAGGTTTAAACCTCATCCCATGTTTTTGTATACCTCTTGGGGTTAAAACCCTATGATCTTGACAAATTAAATTGTTTTCAGGACTCAAATCCCTAAGGAAACAGTTGTTATTTAAAAAACTTAGGTTTTGCTTTATGTAACTTCAAAAGGTTACATTTTGACTGAGTCATTGTTTAATGTTGGAACAAAATAAATGTTTATTGCATCTATGCTGTGTGGTTTATTAAAATGCAGACAAAATTACTATATTTTTTAGTAATATTTAATTACATACATTTAATAAATTAATTGAAATATTAAATAAAACCTACCTTATAACAGTAAATAAAATTTACTTAATATTTTAAGCTCATCTGTGTGTTAGTATTTAAAAAAATATATAGACTTTATCTAAATGCTTAGAATAAATATAAATCCTACATTAAATATAATTTAGTAATATTTACTTAATATTTTAACAAATGTCAAGTCAATTAATACATAGATTTTACTTGATTTTGGTAAGTGTATTTTACTTAAAATTGAAGCAGTAAATTTTACTTAAAAAGTGTTAGTGCAAATTGTTACGAGGATTTTATTAAGTAAATTCTACATGTTAGTTTTTTCAGTGCATACCAACAAGTGCTAGAGATGATATGATGTCTAGAGGTTTTTTAAATAAATCTTTACTTTTTTTTTACAAAGGATGCATTAAACTGATCAAGTGACAGTAAAGATTTTAAATTGTTAGAAAATATTAAATATTCAAAATGCTATTCTTTTAGCCATTGTATTTATATTATATATATATATATATATATATATATAAATAAAGAATAAAACAATTATAAGAATATTTAGCAGCGGAACTGTATTCAACATTGACAAGTTGAAATGTTTCTTAAAGTGACACTCCACCCCAAAATGACAATTTTGTTATTAATCACTTACCCCCATGTATAATATATATATATATAACTATATTACTTTATATTATTTAATAAAACAATAAATAATAATAATTACAAAGCATTTTTGTTTTCAGCCAAGCGATCCAGAATTTTCTGTTTCGGCCCAGAACCTTTGTTTCGGTTCTTGTTAAATTTAATTTGATTTAAAATGAATAATAATTTACTTTTAAATGCACCAATTGCAGAAGGGCCAGCACAACTTTTAAGTACAAGTTCAAGGCGTTGTTCAAAATACCTGAAGTAGCACAGCAGTGCATTCCTGTTTACAGTTAATGTGGACTAGACTAGACTAGACTATAATACAAATAGTTGAGTTTGCCAGGAGCATACAACATATCTGACAGGTTTTCATGAAAGTGTTGGTCAGATTGCCTGCTTGACAATCACATTTTGCACTGCAGCAATAAAACTGAAGTGAGATAAACAAACTGAGAAATGTTTATTTTTAGTTAAAACTATTTTATTTTATATTGTAATAATATTTCATAATATCATTGTTTGTACTGTATCTTTATTAAAAATACAAGCAGTCTTGGTGAGCACTTGGTGAGACTTCTTTTAAAAACATTGAAATCATACCAATCGAAACATTTGATTGCCAGCATAGGTCAGAGCTTTGTCAAATCTTCAGATGGCATGCCCACAAACCATCTGATACATACTGCACACAGAAATGGCAAGAGTTGGCAGACGTTCGCAATATTATTAATTTATTCTGTGTTGTCGGTCTCATAGACTTCTGACCAATGAACATTGCTACCTTACTGCGGTTTTATTGATTTATGTTACATAAAAAATGTGAAACAAAATGTTTACAGAAAAACAAAAAAACTACATTTATCTGTACCTTACCAAGGAAAAAAAGAATTTGTCTACAGTGCTAAAAAGTTGGGTTGGCATGTATCTGCTGTGTTTTTGAGTTTGACGTTTGCAAGATTATTATTATTTTTTTTATGTTTTCCATATAACATTTTTGTACCTGACCTATGTGTAACAAAAAAAAAATGTATTAATAACTATAAAAAACAACAACAACACACACATAAAAAAGGGTTGATTACTTAACATTCATGTCAGAACAAATGGTTGGCTCTTGGCCCAGATTATCTGCCTATAGTCAAAAGTCTGATCATGCAAGACTAATTAGTGACAGAATAATGACTCCAGAGTAAATTCTAGCTGGAAACGTCCTTGATTCAGAACGTAAATGAAACTTGCATAAAGTGGTTCTTTTTTTTTTAAACCATGTGCTGACAACCTCAAAATTCCACAGACAAAATTATTCAGAGCATATATTCACTGTAGAAATGCAATCCAGGCGAGTCGTGTGTGCCATAAATCAGAGAAAGAGGTCAGACATTAAATGGGTCAATGATTTAATAAAATAAAATTACTACACGAAACAAAAAAACACACATACAATCAATATATGACTGGAGCTTGGAGGAAATAGAGCAACTAATATGAGAAACTTCATTTCAATATAACCTTATAATACCCTCAAGCAGTTTGGACTGAGCTAATCAAGACCCTGATTGACACAAACACACACACGCACCATAAATAAACTAGTCCTCATTTAAAGATTTTACATTTGGACAAAAAGAAGAACTTGGACCAACCAGAATGAAAGTTCCTGCAGCATTTCAAGAAAGAGGGTTATTTCCAGCATGCAAATATGAAATAAACACATTTGAATACCTTTTGTTTTGACTAAAGTGAAAAATAGCGACAGCCTTCAAGATTTTGAACAAAAAGTTATTTTTTTGAAAGGACCCATGTGTAAGCTAGCATGCTCTTTCTTAAAATCATACATGAAGCTGCACCGTTTCCAAGCAAATTATTTTTGTTTGGTTAAATATTAAATAAATATATATATATATATATATATATATATATACTGTGAGGTCAAAAGTTTGAGACCACAGAGAAAATCTGGGATTCTTAAGCACACCAGTCAAACAACAATCAAGCAAAGATTATTACACATACTTCAGAGGTCAACCAGAGTCCTTTCTTCAAAACCACTTGGCAAAATAACTAGTAGTGCAGTAGTTAGCATGTTGGGAGAGGCTGCTGAGATTCCTCACATATTTTCAGCCCTTTGCATGATGTCAAGAGACATGGCGAGGAGAAAGCTTATTCAGAACTGGTTCTATCTTTGTTTTCTATAAAAACACAGAAACAACATTATTTTCATGCATCGGTTATTATTATTAATAGGTCTCCACCGTCTGCATTCTTGCACTGATGTGGAAGGAGCAACATAATGAAGCACTGTAATAATATTTCCTTCACAACATGAGTCCTTGAACCAAATGTGATGTTATCAGTTCAAATTAGATTCAGTCATTCACTTAATCAATCCAAACGGTTCTTCAGTGAACTCAAAGGGAAATGATGTTCTTAATTATGTACAATGCCATTTACAAGTTTGGGGTCTGTAAGAGTGAGGCTCCAGCTGGCAAAAATGATGTAGTTGATGTCTATTTTAAATCCACTGCATTGAGAAACATGTAATTATGCAGATTAAGATGTGCACTACTAATAAACTGAACGTTATTAGACCACCCTTTAGTTGTTAAACAACACGACAAGGCCATCTGTAGAGCAGATCCCACATGTGAGGAAAACAGTTCAGTGTTAAAGATCCCACTGAAACCTGAGAACAGTGAGAAATGTTCACCTATTGTCACTTTGCTTGTGCTGATTTTGTTTGCAGTCAAGACCCGACATGACCAAGCAATGTCCACTCACACCTGTGCAAAGTAAACTTATTACTCTAACACACTTCCATACTTCCTGATGGGTTCAATTTCCAATCCAGCGCTTTCATAACTCTGTGACAACATGATGAATTACTGAAGGGGTTGGGGGGTGGAGGAGGGTGGCACTCAAGGCCACGAAAGCAACCTGTCTGCCAGCCGGCCTGCAGCCCATGCCACACATTTACTCTAACATACAGCTGGGAAAACATATGACCATTATGGCCCATGCAACATGCATCTAAAACCCAAACTTTTTCCTTTCGAGTTTCAGTTCTTATGTTCTCAACAAAAAGTTAATATAAAAGGGACATGTTCGAACACATCTTCCACTCTAGTGTGTAACTTCAGGAGGTTGTATTTGAGATTAAAAACTCTGCCCTACGGTCTTGTACAGTTAAGACCCATCATTCGGATAACCACATGTATGACAAAAAAGATTTAAGAGAAAAGAGCCATAAAGAGTTTTGCTAAAAGCTATATTAACCAGTCATAAAAAAGTAGCTGCTTTTGGCTACTTACAATACAAGAATGAGTCAATGGGTTGGTAACCTGACATTGAATGTTTCCCAATAAAAAAACACAACTCTGAGTCTGACTCACTTACTTATTCCAGTAGTGTAATAAAAATAAATGATAAAAATACAGTAAGTTCTATAAGTGTCAACGACCTGAAATCAAGAGAAGTAAATATGGAAATGAAGCTAAGCCAAAACAGGATTTGTAGACAACTTCTAACATTTGCACTTTATTCAAACCAGCAGAGTCATGCAGTAGAGCATGACCGTGCAAAACGGGTACTAACCTAACGTTTTCCACTTTAATATTTGCTTACCTAATAGCGGCCTAACTTCTTGCAAGGATGGTGCTTCTTACTGAAGCTGGGGGGAAAGCACTAAAAGTACGTTTTTGTGAACCTTTAGCTTGGCTCTTATTGGTCTTACTAAAGTTTTGGAATTAACACTGACACTATTATTGTTGTTATTAATAAAAGTAGTAAACTGGGTCATTGCACAGCTTTGTCATGTGATGTAAACATGACGGCGCCCATAAAGACAAGTGTTCAATAAAACAGCCTTTTCTAGAAAACTGACATGGTTTGGAATGAATCTTATTTGAGCGCATATCATACAATAAAACATGCCAAAAGTGCGGTTTATTTCTTTAAATATACAGTTCTATTCATCAGCAAAAATAACTGAGTATACCTTTAAGGGGGCTTCCTTGGAAGTAAGCCATCGCAACTACTACAAACTGTTTTAAAAAAACAATCAAACAACGTCAAAGCCACTTAAATACGAAAGGTAAACAACAATACTGTAGTGGCAGAACAGGGAGTCATTAATCTGGACGTAAACGCCTGGAATTTACTGGTTTGGAGGACAAGCCGAACCAGTTTGCGACACTGGCGCATAGTCAAATATTCATCTGAACGCAAGGTTTTGTTTTTTTTCTTTTCACTTGGATACAGTTTCTTCTTCTTATGCTAAAGTGACTCGCTCGCGCCGTCTCATTGGAAACGGCAACGCAAAGTGATACTGTAACTGATCCATAAGAAGGGAGTTGAACTCACCCATACTGTCCTTCGATTAGAGACCGTCTTGATCTGATGTGTACAATCTGCCGTCCTGGTAGCTGATGTTAGCTAGCAGGCTGGATGCTAGCGGTAAATCCTACTTGTGTGTGGAATCGTGTTGATGAAGTGCTTGTTAGCGAGTTTATTTGCGTTACTAATCCATTCGACTTGGTTTAGACGTCGGACAGTTGTTTTAAGTGTGAGGTATGATTCTTGAGAGTACTGTGCAGGAAGTTATCCCGAAGTCTCCACCTTTCTTAGATTTGCCTCCGCGATATTTCATCGGGAGAATCCCGCGAGAAGTCAGATATCCTCTCTGGAATGCAAAACGCTGAGGTGTGACATTTTAGTGTAAATTGGTTATTAAAGCACAAATGGCCATATCCACGCAAATATTGCAGTGATTTACCAGTATAAAATATATATATATTTATATTATACATATACATAGTTATACTTTGCTAGTTTGTACAGCAAATATTGTAAATTAACTGGAAAATACTCATATTTTATTGTATGTAAGAAGCAATTTTACTTGAAGTGTATTAGAAATGAAAAAAGACCTTTTTTTATCATGTCTTAAATATTTTAATACAAAAAAAAGGATTATGTTGCATTTACATTGCGGGTGGGGGATGATACCAGTCATTCACTTTCAGTCAGTCACTTTCTCATGATGTTTTTGTCAACAGAGTATTTAGGCGGTGAAGTAGCTGTGAAATCTCGTCTTCTCTCAGTTGAATGTCTCTCTGTGAATGAATTATTTGCATTCAATTTGGCTATTAAGCTGCTAACGGTTAACTGAAATTGCCTCAATCAAAGCCAATTTCCATAACTATGTACTTCCCTGAGTTTTATGGCAGGTTTGAAATGATATCTGCTCAGCCTATGCTCATGATTACAGAACAACCACAAAGAATTACATTTACTGAGAAAGAATCGTAGCATTACACTACGGAAGAGGGCTTATAGCATCATCTGAAGGTAACATGAGATGCTTTTTATACTAGGCCTACAACATAGTGGATGAATATGCAACCAAATTTTAACGCTAAATGTATTATTGTTATAGTGAAAACCTATGCAGTAATAAAGGAAAAACATGAAAAATAATATGCAAAATGGTCATATTATTTTAAATTTATGAGAAAGCAAGTAACCTAAAAAGTTATGAGAAAAGCTTGGTGCTGTATTAGAGGCTATTTTGACAATTTATTATTTACAACCTGTTTGAAACTTTATATTCTATTATATTACATAACAATTTAGAAAACATACATTTGCTGTGAACTGTACCAAATAGTAACACACACACCTACGTTTGTGGGGACATCCCATTGGCGTAATTAACTAACCGTTTTTATACTGTAGAAGCTGTATATTCTATCTCCCTTCACCAACCCTAGCCCTAAACCTTACCCTCACAGGAAACTGTGCATTTTTACTTTCTCAAAAAAAATATTTCTGTATGATTTATAAGCGTTTTGAAAAATGTCATAAGTCACCCTCTCCTTGTAATACCTGTGTCATACCCATGTCATTATACAGAGTTGTGTCCTGATGTGTCACAAAAACAAGAGAACACACACACACACACACACACGATTTACATCTACATAATAGATATCCATCTAATGGGGTCGTGAGATCCAATGGAGGTCCAGAATGAAGTCATGGTTTCCATGTCCTCCCTAATCCCCAGACATAAACAACATTGAAACTTTATGAGTAGTTCTGAAGCACAGATTTGAGTAGATTTATATGTGCTTAATCTACCCCCTCATAAACACAGTTCAGAACTAGTAACAGCATTCCAAGACTGTTGAAGGGCAAAGGGTGACCGTACTCCTTAATAGGTCCTTAATATATTGCTTGACGTTTCAGTTATTTAGTTTTGTTTACCGTTTACACAGACCTATGAAGTAAGTGGGGGGGTTCTTTCAATATATTCCTGTGGTTTTGTCTCTCTCTGCTGGGCACTCCAAGCAATTGCTTAGACCTGCTTTCTTTTAAACCAATGAAACATTCACTTTAAATTGCCTTACTCCCAATTGAGTAAACTTATCTTGTCCTACGAAATTTTCGAAATTGCTTTTACAGCCAGCAGAGGGCAGAATATGAACAATATACAAAACTAAGACGGTGGAACTTTCTTTTATATTAATAGTGTATTTTCTTACTTACTTTCAGTTCTCTATATGACTTGTAATGTCTTATTTTGCACAAGAAATTAAATCAATAATATAATATAATATAATATAATATAATATAATATAATATAATATAATATAATATAATATAATATAATATAATATAATAATTTACACATAATTGTTAAGGCATTTTGAGTATTGCTGTTCTAATGATTGACATATTGTGACCAACACATAATTATAAAATATAATTTGGTTTTGTAGCTTCGGACATCTGAACTCTAGAACTGAAGACACATCGCTTTATATCCTGTAGCAGATGCTAACAAAAAGCTGGTGTCAGCACAGCAGCATAATAAAAATGTAGTAAAATATTAAAGCTTTCACTCCACAGTTCTGGGTGAAATGTTGTTTGTTTACAGCACTAAGTGTTGTGTGACTGCACAACAGCACAAATAAGCATATTGTTGTAAATTTCAGCATGGATGCACTAATGTTAGTCAGAGCAAGGCATTTTGTCTTAACTCACTAACCCACTTAGAGCGAGTTCCTGGGGCAGAAACAGTGAGGCACGTGAGAGCATTTCCCCATTTCACCCTTTTAGCTCTCAGAAGCACGTGCAGGCCTGTGCCAGATGGTGTGCTCTTCATCTGCCAGTGGCCTGTCTGAGACACACTGGAAATGATCTCCTGTCTTTGTGCCAGTGACACAAAAGAGCCGTATGCTGTTTGCATATGTCTGAGGCCTGAGAATGACTGTTTGGATGAGATACTTTCTTTCAAATAATAATGCAAATGATACTGGACAGTGTAGGTATAGGCATAGGCCTACTTACATACATTTATGTGTGTGTATATGATTTATTTCTAAATTAGTTTTGGTATTTTGTTATGATTTTGGTATTATTATTAGTAAAAATAGAAATAATTATAGATATGTTTTTAGATTTTGTGAATTTGTATGTGTAACTGTGTATAATTATAATAGTGAGTTGCAAAGCCATTCGCTTAACCAATGATAAGTTAGCTACAATGGTGACATCACTCATATATGACCACCACCCTGAGGTGACAATACAATTTCTAGATAGACAGCCCTGTAGTTTGTTAGCATTCCATAGCATAAATTATATGATTTAACATAAATGTATGTAAATGTAGGCCTATCATTTATTCAACATATGCAATATTTGTATATAAAAACCTTATATATTTTTTATAGCTATTATAAACATGTTTTTATATCTGTCTTTTGTATGTTTTGTTACATTTGTGTGTGTGTGTGTGTGTGTGTGTGTGTGTACACTGTGTGTTTTTAAAGAAAATAATACTTTAATACCAAACTTTTGAATGGCAGTGTATATAGGCTATACCATTTGTAGGCCCACGTTATTTTATATGTCAATTTTAAAATGTAAAATAAACTATATTTTTTAATTCAGCGTGATATATATGTTTTTACACATTTTCTACAGGCTTTTTATATTTAACTTTATATAAGTTGTAAGGTTAAATTAAGGCCACATTGTCCAATTTACTGTAATGATTTACACAACATGTGCCACAATGATAATAATTAACTTTATTACTTTGTGTGTGCGTACAGTACACCTGTGCAACACCTTTAGTCATACTATTTGTGAGTCTAACGCCCTGTAGGGTAGACTCCACTTAACGACTCCCCCAGTATCTTCCCGGAAACCGGCTGGTATCAGGCCCGTGATACGGCGCGCGGCGCAGACAAGCAGCCAGTGGCGAGTTTCGGTCGTGACGTGTGTCGCCAGTTCCCGCCCATCATCCGCAGCCCTCAGTCTCTGCTGCACAGGGAGTCCGTAACCTGGACAAACAGCAGCCAGACTTCAGTTCACATATCCATCCATCATCGCTATGGGAATTATAGCGTTCTTCTTCCGAAACGAAGCTCTTATCCCCTACTACTTGAAACCCGTGCACGGCGGGGCACAGACTATAAAAAGGCGTCAGTGGACGGAATTTGTACACTGAGGGAATAAGCCAGCGAAGGGACAATACCTCACAACAATGTGGGTGTCCTGTTGATGCGGAGATGCTGATGCTCCACCTATGAAGCCGAAAAGTAACAGATGTGGACCAGGGCATATTTAAACAAGAGTGATTCCGCTGGGACGATGCCTGGGAAGATGTCTATGTCTTGGTCGCTGATAATGGTAAGTGGAGGATACATTTATTTACGCATTATGCTCCTCTTGTTCTCTCGAATATTCTAGCTTTTGTTGGATTTAAAGGGACAGTAGAGACACCTGGTGTATGCTACTGTAGTGAGGATGGAGCCCAAACAAAAGATTAGGACAGGATAATAAAGCAATTGTTTTCCTTTTAAACGAATTAATAGTAAAGCTGGCACACCTAAGCTTATGACACAGGTTAAATGGATAAACACAATCTTAAGAGTATTATTGTAGGCTATTGTTTGTGGTACTAATTTCACATATTTATCCTACATTAGTCAGTGTTTATTATAAAATAAAAACGCTGAATAACAAGTCCATGAAACGTGGCATAGTTAAAGGTTAAATTAGGGACAATACTTGATCTATTTTAAGATGTATTATAATGGGAAGTATATATATTTCTTCCTCTTGAGTACCGGTATACATTCTATTACATTGTTGTAGTTGTTATGGCTTAGTAACATACCTACTTATTAGTTTACAGACATAAATTTGACTTAAAACTGCTGCCTTGTTCAAATTTAAACATTCACTTAATGTTCCTATGTTGTTTTTGTTTTGAAGATATTAACCATTGATATTTTTTATTAAATCAAAGTGATTCTTATGACTTGTTTTTCTATATGTTTTCATTCTAAAGGCATCTGCATGACATATGTTATTGTTTCATAGACAATGGCCTGTTGACATGACTTAAAATGGCTATTGTGTTGTAAAGATTTACATTTACAATCCTCATGCAGTAAGAAGCCAGCTGAGGTTAATTTGGTATCTCTATTCAGACTGGCTCATCCATTAGCAGGCCTTTATCAGGGGACCTTTAAATCCCATAATGCACACAGCTTTCTGTTGCTGCTCAATTTTCAAAACTGCATTTCAGTTGTTTGATACCCATGCAGGCTAATATGCATTGTTAGTCTCACAACACCAGAAGGTTTGGTAGTTTGCTCTGTCAGTGTAAATCATCCATGCACCCTCGAAAAAACATATTTTTTGGCATTGACACAAATGATGCGATGTGTTTGCAGGAATTCTCCTCGCTCATTCATGCCACCTGCAGACTCGCTGGCTGTTGTCGATTATTAAACAGGCATGGATGTCTCTAGACAGGGAGTGTTTGTTCTTGCTTTGTAGTCTTCAGTTATTATGTATCAGAGGTGTAACAGGTGATAGTCTCGCAGAGTCTGGCACATGGAGTCCTGATGATATCACATCTTTCCCTCTGTCTGTTTTTGTAGATTTGCATACTACTGTATGTTTGTCTTGAAGAGAATCTGTCCTGAAGTTCATAGGCAAATTCACTGAGACACACCCCAGGTTTCCCCACATGTTCAATATTTAGTTACATTTAGTTACATCACTGATTGCTCACTAAGTATAAATACATGTGATGTTAGGTAATTCTGTATGCACAGATAGCAAGCTCACGTATCAGTGAAAAGCCAAGTCCATTTACTCAAAGGTTAGTCAGGAAACCCCATGAGTCATTACAAATCATCCTGGCTCATCAGCGCAGCTCAGTCAACAATCACGCCTTGCAAAATGTAAATTATGGTTTTAAATATCCTACGAAATAAAACTTAATCTATTGTTAATTGAACATTTTAGTTTATTGAACTTTTAGACAAAAAAAAAAAAATCCTAAATGAGGAAAATTTTGTAGTAGTTGTTATTTCCACGGCCTAAAGTATGATGAGGTTATGATAGCTTATAACAGTAAAGCAGACTGCTTGAATAAAATGCATAAATATCAGTTGACTATATCTCCAAATAGATTTGATATTTAAATTCATAGTTTTATTATCAAAGCTCAGTTTTTTTATGTATAGGGCAATAAAACCTGTTTTATCATGTTCGACACTTAAAGTTTAACATGACTTTCCAAACATCTGTTTTCTGATAAACAGATCAAATCTTAGTCTTAATTGAGTTTAATAACTTTTTTTAGTTTTTCCTTGTTCCTTGTTCCTAATATGTCTGCTTAACATTTAGAATGAATATTTATTAATTTGTTTTGTAAAGCATGTGAGTTTCTATGAAAATGGCACTGCAATAAAGGGGTTCGTTTTGAACTGGTGCCAGAACTGCATATTTCACTTGAGACATTACACAGACACTCTCACATAAGAACTCATATTTATATAATCTTTGATAAAAATGTCCAAATTAGGTTTCGTACAAGTGCCCTTTTAACCCAGACGCTGTTCAGGGTGGGGTAAGAAGGTCTCAGTGTTTTGTACATCGCGTTCCTTCTTGTGGTTTTTGAATGCAAGAGTGCGTGAAAAAGTGTTCCTCTTATCTTGGGTTGCCAGTTCCTCTTTCCAGAACCGCTTGAAAGAAAAACCGACTTGGGAGACAACAGTGTACTCATTCTTCGCTTTAGAAGCGCACTAAGCATACAGACATTGTCCTGTCATCAGTGAAGTCCTGTCCTCCCCCTCGCTGCCCCACTTCAAACCCTGGTCTGTTAGTTCACCGCTGGCCCTCTTCTCTCTAGAGTTAAGGCTGCTGGTTGAGCACAGCTTTATCTAATCACTATTCATGTTCAGTCTGTCCTCCTGAAACAATCCCCATCACCTCACGAAAAGCAACCCATGCATCCAAGCCCAAGCACTCTGGCATCATCCCACGGTTAGTATGTGTTTGCTGGAGAATATTAATGTCATGTTTGTTTTGATTCAGCACCCCCCTGTATTAGCGAGGAAATTAGTCTCCTGCGCTTTTATACTAGTCTTCTGTGCGGTCTGTTGTTGAGGAAATGTAGTAAAACTCCAGGGGATTCATGATCAGCAGTTAATAGAGCTTTGTGTTTAGAAACTGATGATGCAGCGAGGCCCTTGTGTGCCGAGCTTTAAAGCATCATATTTTTTGGTGATGACTTTTGTACCGAGCCCAAGATGCCTGTCGTGTGCCGAATTAAAATGTGGACTAGCATCATAAAGAATATTAGGTGCAGTTAACATGCTGTGCAGACAGCTTTGCTAGATGCGCCAGAGGAAAGAGGGGGACTGTTATGATCGGAATTTGGCTTTCAATGGGGCAAGCTTAAGCTGTAGTTACTTTAGACCGGCTGTGTTTACAGGCTTCTTGTCATTAAAAGTTATTCTGAAGGTCACCGGGCTGTGGGAGTGCTGTCAATGCATTCCAGGGTTCCCTGTTGTTGGTCTGTAAAGTGTTTTTGCATGGGTGATTTGTTGCAGACTGTGTAAACGTTAAGCAAACTTATGTTTTAGAGAGGAGTTATGAGTCGCTTACATTTGCTCATTACCTAAACGTAATGCTAATTGTTTTTGTGATACTGTTTTTCTTTTTTTCAATATAATCAATTACATTTTTAAGCCCAATGGGTAATATATTTGTGCAGCATACTGTTGTGATATTAATTAATATTTACTGGTTAACAATAAATAAACAAATTTAAACAATTGTAATAATAATAACATTCTTTTACAGACCAAAAAAAAAGACTAATTCAACAAAAACAAAGCTTCCCACTTTCATTGCAGAGAGCGGTGAAACTTTGCCGTGTTTTATTTTTTATTTTTTTGAAATTAGAAAATTTTGAAATTATTCCCATATCACTAATGATCCAAGAGGACCATTGTTCCAAAGAATAATACATTAGTTCAAATAAAAAATAACTGGCAACTTTTGAGAAAGGTGGGTTTTTACAAATGGTGCAGCCAAATATAGTCTTATTTATGTATTTCTTGATATAGTGCCTTATTTTATTAAGACCAAGGTACAGTCGAGATGATGAGCAATTGTAAACAGTGTTCTCTTTGTCTTATTTCAAATAAAATATTTATTTATAAAAATGTCTTACTTCAGTGATAATGCTTAAAGTTGGGATGAAATAGAAATTAATCTATCCTCTAAACATATTTCTTCATCTGTTAATGTGTTTTCCTTTCCCTGTGAAATGACAGACCTTTCTTATGACGTATGCTGGATTTCACCAATAATTTTGGTAATTTTGTCTACATAAACCCGCCCCACCCTGCATTTTTTCCATTAATCCATTTTACTCGGATGTACGTCACACTATGGAAGAAATCATCTGATGCTACTTCCTTTTCATCACACTTTAGATGACTGTTGGCTCCATTTTCTCGAATTAGTGACTCTTCCAGTGGTTATTATGAAATGTCAAACTTGTCTTGTAGTTGCTGTAAAGACTTGAGTATGTAGCCATCAAACAACTGAAAGAATTTTCTAGCACCAGTGGTCTTCTTTATTGTGCTATTGTTGACTCTTCTTACAATACAAACCCATGACGCAGTGGTCCTTCATGCTAAATAGACTGTCATTATGCATTTTGATTGATGTATTGTCATTGCATAACAAACTTCTTGTTGTTCTTTCATTGTTAGCTGCTGTTCACTGCGGTCAGTGACGTCTTAACCCACACACTGACCCCCAGCCCGACCACAGAGAAGCCCTTGTCTCCTCGACACTACCACCACATCGACCCCTCCACTGGAAACAAGCTGGTCTGCGACAAGTGTCCGGCGGGCACCTACGTGTCCTCCCACTGCACAGAGGCCAGCGTACGGGAATGCAGCCCCTGCCCAGATGGCACCTTCACCCGGGGCGAGAACGGTGTTCAGCAGTGCCACCGCTGCCAGAGACCCTGCCAAGCCCCATTCGTCGAGAAAACTCCCTGTACATCCACCAACGACCGGTTGTGCGTGTGCCCGCCAGGCAGCTTCTCCCAGGGTGGAAAGTGTCAGCGGTACTCATTATGTCCACCGGGATGGGGCGTCCGAAAGCGAGGGAGTGAGACAGAGGATGTGCGCTGCCGGGAATGTCAGCGTGGCACCTTCTCCGACGTTGCATCAGATGCTCTGAGGTGCCGATCTCACACAGATTGCTCGTCTCTGGGCTTAACGTTGCTGATCAAAGGCACAGAAAAGACAGATAGTGTGTGTGGACCAACTCCAGCCAGTTCGGTCTATGTCCTACTTGGAGAGGCCTACGTTTCCACGGTTTCCAGCACTGAGTCAGCATATAGAGGTGAGAGTGGAAAAAGATCAGTGAAGAGCTATTCCTCACTGAATAGACTGTTTTGATAGATAGATAGATAGATAGATAGATAGATAGATAGATAGATAGATAGATAGATAGATAGATAGATAGATAGATAGATTTCTTTACTTGGTAGTGTTATATTCTCCTGGTTTGTTGTACAAGTGCACTCATCCACTGGTTCTGTTACTCACAGCTCCCTCTTTTCAGCTTGATTGCTCAACCCCTTCATCAACTTCTCTAATTTGGTGTTTAAATAAAGCAGTGGTTGTATGTGATGTTTTCGTTAATGTTCTTTAGAGGACTCTTTTTTTAAGCCTGTACGGATTAAGCTGTTTATGGGTAATTTAAAATTATTTAACGCTTTTTAATTCGCACATATAAAACCTATCGAGAGTTTTAATGGTTGGTAAGATTATTTAAATGTTTTTCAGAGAAAACTCTTGTGCTCAACAAGACTTGATTTCTTTTTCAACTATTTTAGTATGTTTTATTTTATTTTTTTTTAACTATTTTAGTACTCCAGTCTTCAGTGTAACATGACCCTTCAGAAATCCTTCTAAAATGCTGATTTGGTTCCTTCATTTGTTTGAAGTTGTGAAAAATATTGTTATCAACTTTGTGCTTTTTCATATTTTTGTGGAAACTGATAGATACTTTTCAGAAGCTTTTGATGAATAGTGTTCTAAAGAACCTAATTTATTTTAAATAGAATGAAAACTGAAAACTCAGTTTTGATTCATTTAACAAATCTTTGCTATATAAAAGTGTTCATTTCTTCAAAACACTTTTTTAAGTCATAGTATTGCCAGTAGTAGTAGTTTTTATCTCTTATTTTCGTAAGAAACCTATTTCTGATTGCTAAGTTTGCATTGACTTTAGTTTTTGGGTCAAATCTGAGCAGTTAAGATCAGAAATCCATGTGAGATTATGTTGGCTGAGCAGCACAGCTCCACTTTGCTATCTCCACGTGCCAGCTTGATTCTGGATTAAAGTTTTAGATACTCTCCCTTCTGTTTTGTTGTCTAGGTTAAGCTCATCTTTAGGACTGCACTTAATTCTCTCTCTCTCTCTCTCTCTCTCTGTCTCTGTTTTTGTGTGTAATTATATGGTCTACTCTGCACACAGCTAGTACTGCAGTCTTACCAGCTACAGAGGTTCAGGATGTAGCCGGGTCAGTCCTCAGTAGCACAGACATGGCCCTCAACGCTGAAGAAGACTTTCCCACAACCACAGCTTCCTCCAAGGCTAGTGATGAGGATGGCAGACCCTTAATCGCTGCAACTCAGGACCTCCCTAAACTGCAAAACAAGTTTTCCTTATCACAAGACTCCCAGCCTGCCAGTCAACAGGCAATGGAGACTCTGTCTGAGGCCAAGGCCCAAGGTTTGGGCTACCGGCCCATCCGCAGGGGTGCACCGAGGCCTAGCACGCACAAGCACTTTGACATCAACGAGCACCTCCCTTGGATGATAGTCCTGCTTCTACTGCTGGTGCTGGTAGTGATTGTGGTGTGCAGCGTAAAGCGCAGTTCGCGAGTGCTGAAGAAGGGTCCCATACAGGATCCCAGCAGCATCATGGAAAAAGCCATCCACAAGAAGCCCAGCTCTCCAGCGCAGACCAAGGAGAGGTGGATCTACTACTCAAATGGACAGGGTGACTAATGTTTTTGTATTTTTATAGATATATTTCAATGTTATGTGTTTACTTACAAGACTTTTCATTGCTTATGTAAGCAAACTCAGAGTTTCTCAGGGGAACACAAGTTTTGTAAGAAAACACTGTAGCAATAAAATATAATTGTTCCTCCCATCACATATTTTTTATTTTCGGTGTTTATTGAATGTCTCATCAAAATACCTGATTAAGTTGACCAGTCCAAACAATTAAAAATCTACTTAAAATTATTTCTAAAGATACAAATTTGGACATAGTGTGAATAGCATTTAAGTGCTAAAGTAAATTCAACTTTACATTAAAGTTATCCAACCGAATAAGTTCATTAAAGGTGATTTATGTTTAAATACATTCTCCTATCCCAGCGTATCTGTAAGTAAATCATTCGTAGGTTGATTTTCTCTTAAATTATAAACACTATGGTGGTTTCAAAACATCTGTTTGTTTGAGAGCCCCGACCAGCACTGCACAGCAACATCAATGCAACCAATAGTGTGATTTTAAGGCGTGTCTACCTGTTTGGCTGACCAATAGCAGGCAGACAGTGTCCATCGGTGAATGCCATTTATGGATTTATGAAATAGTGTTAATGGCTCTATGTTCTTTAGCGGATGCACAGACTCTCAGGACTTTGCATTCTGAATTATAATGCACTAGAGCGCCTGTGGATCTGTCTTTATACCAGTGCGTATCATACTGAGAACTTCTACAGTTACACAACCAAGACCAATGATAAGATCACCTCTCTCGTGTTCTGTCAGTCACATGATCATACAGAACCTGATCTCCTTCTGTTTCCCACTCTGCTCCTTGGGTAGCATTTGCTTTACGTCTCTGGTGTTTCTCTTTTATTAATTATTTCACAGTCTCTGTCCCCCTAAAACCTGGTTGTTAATATGCCACAGAGGCTGTTAGGTTAGCTGAGACTGTGGCAATGGGCACTGGCTTATATCAGCCTCAGATATCCACCTGTGTGTATGCTCGAGCAGTTGGAACCAGATTATTCCAGTTCTTTGTGGTTTGAGAGCTAGAGGAGTGTATCGGTGGACATGGCCTGGTGGGAGCTGAGTGGGGGGACTGACTAATGTGTCTGAATTAAGGGTGCTGCTGAGCAAACATCTAACCATAAGTGTTCAGTATGCAACTCATCCAACAGAATTTGTTCTATAGATGTGACTGGTACATTATGTATAGGATAAAATGAGTAATCGAATTAGTAAAAAAATGGTCGCAGACTCATTGAAACATGGATTGTCAGGTCATAGAGACTTTCGGCTGGGCTATTTTGACTTTAGTTCTATTAAGAAACCACTTAACAACCACCCATACGGGTGTGGAAACATCAGCAAAATTTCATGGGTGAAAATCATCTGTTGTCAATAGTGTAGTGACTTATGTATCACAGTTCACACAGAGGTCACTTTCAAACCAAGCAGGTTTCTGTTGATCATCGCAAAGAATTTGCATGACCAACTGAACCCGATTGCAAAAACTGAGTGGGAAAACCTTTTGTCCTCATTAAAAGTTCCCAATCCATTGGATATCTGTTGAAATGAATGGATTATACCTATTAAAAATAAATTTGGCCACACCTTAATAACCTAGCACCCAAAAGATACCTATATATAATTTTAACTGAAATTATGAAAGTGTAACATATATAGTTTTTCTTTGCAGCTTTGTGGACTTTCAACAATTACTATTATGTAGATATTGCTATTATGTATGATATGAACAAATTACAACACTAATTTAAGAGTAGTTTTATGATATTTCATTGTTAATTGGCCTTGAAAATAGTGGAATATCAAAGAAAGGTGGAACCAATGACCTGCTTACGATCATAAAATGTAAAACAAAAGAAAAAAGTTCAACTCCTCCACCAAAAAAGAAAAGAAATCAAAAACACTTGTGCTATTTTTACTGCTGTGTTTTTCTCCCTTGCACTCCTAAACGTGAACAATTTCATTGTTTATTGACTTCGGCGAGCAAAGAATTTATTACATGGTGAACTTTTGAATTAAACTGAGAGAGTAGAGCCTCTTCGAATCATGTTAGAAAGCACAGGTAACCTTTACACAGCCGGTTGCCTCTGCGAACACAACACAAAACATTTCACTAATGCATTCAAGGTGTGCAATTGGGCGGCCTGAAGTGCATGTGTGTCCGTTTACTACATTAGTGAAATAATGGCCATAAAGGGCCGCATGGGAAACATATATAAAGATGAAGGAGCGATCGTACAAATAATGAATTCTTTCATTGGAGGTATAACAAAGCACGCATGGCGGAGATCAAAGACGTAGAACCACCCGCATGTACGCCTCATATAACAACCTCTGCAATAGGTGTTATCTATAAAAGCCCACTGCCCAGAATCAGGGTGGGCTGGGGCTTTTATAAGAGACGATTAGGAACTTCATGGGTGAGCTCAACCTTGCCAGCATTTTGTTTAGGAGTCAGGGAAACTCGGGGGAAGCTTGTAGGATCCCCTTGCTAGTGAACCTCCCCTGGTCTTCATCAGGGGAACGGTTTCATTGTTTTGATGGGGAAGTGGTAATTACTGTGGCTGGTACGGTGTATGAGGTGTCAGGGATTTATGGGATGACTGCGTTGCCGTGAGACATTCCAGCAAAGCCACCACGGCGACTCACTAAAAGGGGGAAGTCCTGACTCCCTTTGAGGATTCCTTTGTTTCGCAGCCAACCTAGACCTGTTGCAGCTGGTTTGCCACCTCTTTGAATATTCATATGAAGACGTTAATGCTTTGTCCTATTGTAAACGGCTGCAGCTGATAAGCTGTCGTCTTTGTACATGCAAACGAGCCATAAGGAGTTTCTCCACTTTTACATAACGCCTTTTGAATGTACCCTGTTTACAGATGTTATTGAGATGGACATAGGGTGGTCCGATCACAAGTGGTCAGCCATTTACACCTAGTATGTGTCTCGAATACATCTCATGTGACAGTTAAATAATGTCCTGCATTATGCAAAGCTTTACTTGAAACTAGAAATTGCCTGAGAAACAAAGTAAGTAAATGAAATGTAAAATTGTGAAACAG